>NC_135750.1:200000-385000 GCF_041903045.1 Epinephelus lanceolatus
TGCTGAGGTTCTTCTGTGTTCTACTGTGTTACTGCTGTGTTCTACTGTGTTACTGTTGTGTTCTACTGTGTTACTTCTGTGTTCTACTGTGTTACTGCTGTGTTCTACTGTGTTCTACTGTGTTACGGCTGTGGTTCTACTGTGTTCTACTGTGTTACTGCTGTGTTCAACTGTGTTCTGCTGTGTTACTGCTGTGTTCTACTGTGTTCTACTGTGTTCTACTTTGTTACTTCTGTGTTCTACTGTGTTACTTCTGTGTTCTCCTGTGTTACTGCTGTGTTCTACTGTGTTCTACTGTGTTACTGCTGTGTTCTGCTGTGGTTCTACTGTGTTCTACTGTGTTACTGCTGTCTTCTACTGTTATGTTGTGTTCTACTGTGTTACTACTGTGTTACTGCTGTGTTCTACTGTGTTCTAATGCAGTAATGCGGTAACAGTACTCACTGTTCTCAGAGTAATGCGATAACAGTACTCAGTATTCTCAGAGTAATGCGGTAACAGTACTCAGTATTCTCAGAGTAATGCAGTAACAGTACTCAGTATTCTCAGAGTAATGCAGTAACAGTACTCAGTATTCTCAGAGTAATGTAGTCACAGTACTTCCTGGTTGTATCAGTGTTCGTCAGGTATAACCTGGGCCCAGGTGTGGCCGTGGAGCTGCAGGAGGATGCGAGCGTGGCGGAGTTGAAGGAGGTGGTGGGGAGTCAGCAGGGAGTCCGACCTGACAACCTCAGGGTTCTGTTCGCTGGGAGGGAACTGAAGAACACCTCCACCCTGCAGGTGAGGACAACCTGAGGAGAACCTGAGGGACAGGAAGAGACAGAGAAGGCCTCACCTCCTCCTTTCATATTAATTATTATCCCTTCCTCCTCCTCCTCCTCCTCTTAGGGCTGTGACCTCCCGGAGCAGAGTACAGTCCATGTCGTCCTCCCTCTATCAGGTTCCTCCTCCTCACAGCTCCTCCTCCTGCCGGAGCGCCTGGCTCAGGCTGAGGAGGAGGAGCAGAGCAGTTTGACCAGGGTGGACCTCAGCTCCTCGCGCCTCCCCTCCACCTCCTCTGGCCTGGCTGTGATCCTGGAGGGGAGCGATGGAGGAGGAGCCCAAGTAGCAGCAGGAGGAGGTGACAGGGGAGAAGAGGAGCTGAGAGAGGAGACAAGAGAGGAGGCACAGACTGCAAGCCTGGAAGGTCAGTGTCACTAGTATGTCAGTACTCCTGCTGTATGTCAGTACTCCTACAGTATGTCAGTACTCCTGCTGTATGTCAGTACTCCTGTGGTATGTCAGTACTCCTGCTGTATGTCAGTACTCCTACAGTATGTCAGTACTCCTGCTGTATGTCAGTACTCCTACAGTATGTCAGTACTCCTGCTATATGTCAGTACTCCTACAGTATGTCAGTACTCCTGCTGTATGTCAGTACTCCTGTGGTATGTCAGTACTCCTGCTGTATGTCAGTACTCCTACAGTATGTCAGTACTCCTGCTGTATGTCAGTTCTCCTGCTATATGTCAGTACTCCTACAGTATGTCAGTACTCCTGCTGTATGTCAGTTCTCCTGCTATATGTCAGTACTCCTACAGTATGTCAGTACTCCTGCTGTATGTCAGTACTCCCACAGTATGTCAGTACTCCTGCTGTATGTCAGTACTCCTGCTGTATGTCAGTACTCCTACAGTATGTCAGTACTCCTGCTGTATGTCAGTTCTCCTGCTATATGTCAGTACTCCTACAGTATGTCAGTACTCCTGCTGTATGTCAGTACTCCTGTGGTATGTCAGTACTCCTGTGGTATGTCAGTACTCCTGCTGTATGTCAGTACTCCTACAGTATGTCAGTACTCCTGCTGTATGTCAGTTCTCCTGCTATATGTCAGTACTCCTACAGTATGTCAGTACTCCTGCTGTATGTCATAACTCCTGTGGTATGTCAGTACTCCTGCTGTATGTCAGTACTCCTGCTGTATGTCAGTACTCCTACAGTATGTCAGTACTCCTGCTGTATGTCAGTACTCCTACAGTGTGTTGTGTGTCTCACTGTGTGTACCTATGTATGTACAGGTGGGCGTGGCATCTATGGATTCAATGGGTGTGGTCACAGTATGTTCTTTGTGTACTGTAAAAGTTGTCGATCGATCCAACCAGGAAAACTCAGAGTTTGTTGCCGAAGCTGCAGACAGACAACGCTGACGCTCAGCAGGGTGAGTCAGCTGATCCCTGACTATGTCACAGGCTGATGATGTCATCTGTAAACACATTGAGATCAGGTTTATATCCACTGACTGGTGATGATAATGATGATGATGGTGATGATGATGGTGATGATGGTGATGATGATGGTGATGATGAGGATAATGATGGTGATGATGATGATGGTGATGATGGTGATGACGATGGTGATGATGATGATGATGGTGAGGATGATGATGATGATGATGATGGTGAGGATGATGATGATGATGATGATGATGGTGATGGTGGTGATGATGATGATGGTGGTGATGATGATGATGGTGATGATGATGATGATGATGATGATGGTGAGGATGATGATGATGGTGAGGATGATGATGATGATGGTGATGATGATGATGATGATGATGGTGAGGATGATGATGGTGATGATGATGGTGATGATGATGATGGTGATGATGAGGATAATGATGGTGATGGTGAGGATGATGATGATGGTGATGATGATGATGGTGAGGATGATGATGATGATGGTGATGATGATGATGATGATGATGGTGATGATGATGGTGATGATGATGATAATGATGGTGATGATGATGATGGTGATGGTGATGGTGATGACGATGGTGATGATGATGATGATGGTGATGATGATGGTGATGACGATGGTGATGATGATAATGACGATGGTGATGATGATGATGGTGATGATGAGGATAATGATGGTGATGATGATGGTGAGGATGATGGTGATGGTGATGATGATGATGGTGAGGATGATGATGATGATGGTGATGGTGATGACGATGGTGATGATGATGATGATGATGGTGATGATGATGGTGATGACGATGGTGATGATGATAATGACGATGGTGATGATGATGATGATGGTGAGGATGATGATGATGATGGTGATGGTGATGACGATGGTGATGATGATGATGATGGTGGTGATGATGATGGTGATGACGATGGTGATGATGATAATGACGATGGTGATGATGATGATGGTGATTATGGTGACCTGTCTCTCTCAGGGTCCGTCCTGTTGGGAAGACGTTCTCCTCCGAGGTCGTATCCATGGCGTGTGTCAATCAGAGAGTTGTCATGGCAACGAAGCGGTAAGAGGGCGGGGCTTCTGTGTCACAGAGCCATGATAGTTCAGTGTGTTCATCCAAAGGTATTCAGTGTGTGTGTGTGTGTGCAGGAGTTTTACATGAAGTGTGCGTCCCATCCGACATCAGAGGATGATGTCTCCGTGGCGCTCGACCTCATCATGACCAACAGCAGAGACGTCCCGTGTATTGCCTGCACCGACGTCATGTAACACACACACACACACACGCATACATACATACACACACACACACAGACACAGTGAGGTCATCACACGCTGAGGGGACGTCTGCTGTCCGATACATGTCTGTGTGTGTATCCCACAGGGACGTGGTCCTGGTCTTCCAGTGTTCAGAGCGTCATGTGATCTGTCTGGACTGTTTCCGTCGTTACTGTCAGACCCGACTCAACGAGCGCCAGTTTGTTCACCATCCTTTGATTGGCTACTCGCTGCCGTGTGCCGGTAAGACGTCACATCGTGGACTCAATACGTTATCAATACAATTGATACACCCATCTGACAGGGTTCAAATGTTTTAAATATGTTTTAATATGTTTAAATGTTTTTTTTTTAAAAAAAAATACTATTTAATTTATTTCATAAATGTGTTAAAATCATTTTTAAAATTTAGGTTTTTTAATGTCATTTTTTAAATTTTCTTCTTTCTTTTCCTTTGTCTGTGTTTAAACATGTGACATGTGACACGTGCAGCCGGCTGCGTCGACTCTCTCATCAAAGAGTTACATCACTTCAGGATTCTGGGAGAGGATCAGGTGACACCGTCCTTCTTCCTCCTCTTCTTCTTCTCCTTCTTCTTCTTCTATAGGGGCCGGGCAGGCAATCCTGCCAGGACCCTCTTGTTTTCCTGCTCGTTCTTTCTTCTTCTTCTTCTTCTCCTTCCGAGGAAATCCTACTTCCCATGCGCGATAAATCACCAAACTTTGCACAAAGGTCCAGTCCTATGCCAGATTTGCCAAGCTGCAAACACAAGTCAGTAGTCTTCATGGTGGCGCTACAGCAAGTGTCTAAAGTTCAAAACTGTGAAAATTCACAACACATCGACCGTATGTGCTACAGCTTCGTAACTTTCACCAAAATGTAGCCCCGATACTGAAAAAACTTTTGTACATTTAAACCTATTGCAAATTATGAAGTTCATCACGTTTTTTTTTCAAAAACTGTAAAACTTCTTAAACCATTCTCCTCCCTTAATTTTTGCTCAGTTAACACCAAACTTGCTACAGAGCATCTTCAGACTGTCCTCCACAAACTGTCCTCACAGATTTTTGATTTATCAGAAACTGAGCCTACAGTGCATCAAAATGTTTGACTGTAAACAGTACTGTAAACATATAATTGCAAATTCTTGCCAAATAAGTTTTCAATGTTCATGAAAAAAATGGATGACGTTTGGCAAATATCAGAATTATATATCAAAAACTAAATTTTTGACAGCATTTTGAATTCTGTCCTCATGTGAACCATTGCTGTCAATGGGAATATTTTACACATCAGTTTTTCACTTATGCTGATAATCAGTCTTTGTTCTTTTTCAGATTTTTTGATAACTGAATTTATGGCAGCAGTTTGAAATCTGCCTTGACAGCTGCTGTCATCCTGGTGGCTGGCTTACTCAGCCACAGATGAGTTGTCACTGGCTGATTAGCTCAGTCAGATAGAAGATGCTCCTTGGTGTCAGAGGTTGTGAGTTCAAGCTTCAACTGATGCAAAATGTACATTGTAATGGCAACTTTCTTGTTGTCTTCTTATTCTGCCTCTTGTTGCTCAGAATTGCCTAAATTTGCCTAGAATTGCCCGGCCCTGACCATTGCTGCGCAGCAGCTATAATCTTCTTCTTCTTCTTCTTCCTTTTCTTCTTCTTCTTCACACACTGTCAGAGGATTAATATATATACACACTTAATTTGTACACACTCTATATACACATTTGTTTTTTATGTTTGTTTGTTTATATCAGTGAAGGATGAAGATACAGATGTTTCACTCTTTATTTAAGAGACCAAACTGTCACATTAAACTTAATTTAAATCAAACTTTGTTTAAATCGAACTTTATTTAAAAGCAAACTTTATTTACATTAAAGCTGCAGTAGGTAGAAAGCCTGAAAACGGTTGATTTTTGAGTCTCATCTGAGTTAGGTTTTGTTCGTCTCCGCCCTGAGCCCCTCCAACCAGACGAGCACGCGAGTATTTTATCCTACTTGGTTCTATTTCTCCTTCTTTAGAGGCTGAACACAGAGCCATGGTGAGGTGCAGAAACCTATTGTTTGTCTCAGACCACTTGATTTACATTATGCTTAGAGGATATTATAAAATTTTTACTCAATTATACCAAAACAATGTTACCTACTGGAGCTTTAAATTGTATTAAAAATCAAACTTTATTTAAATCAAACTTTATTTAAAATCAAACTTTATTTAAATTAAATTTTACTTAAAATAAAACTTTATTTAATTTACATTTTATTTAAATTAAACTTTATTTAAAATCAAACTTTATTTACATTAAGTTGTATTAAAAATCAAACTTTATGGGACTTCCGGTGATGGCAGACACGGAGTAGACGCTTCTACCCCGCTCTCCCATACTCTTTACAATTTTATTCTTGTTAACCCAACTCTTCATCTCTACCAGCAAACTGGTTCATTGACCTCAACGTCATATCGCCTCCTGAAATGGCAAATAAGCACAGAAAACAAAGTAAAAAAGACCCCAGCGAGACAACTGCTAGCGACGTTAGCATGGCCGCGCTAACCAGCCTTCTGGAAGGCCACAAGGCTGACCTAGCAACGGAGTTCAAGGCATCCTTTTCGGCGCTGGAGGCCAAAATACATCTCGTACAAGCTCCTGTGTCCAGCCACGGCCAACGAATTACATCTCTGGAAACTAATGTGGACTCAGTAGATGAACGCCTGCTAAGTCTGGAGGCTTTGTGTGCAGAGCTAATGGCTATCAGTGAAAAGCTAAAATGGTGGATCTGGAGGCTTGAAGCTGCCGTAACAACGTTCGTATTATAGGACTTCCTGAGTTGATTGAAGGACCGCGACCAACTGATTTTTTTCTCCACACTGCTGACTCAACTTCTGGGTGAGGAAATACTACCGACACCACCCGTGCTAGATCGAGCACACAGATCCCTGGCCCCAAAACCCAAGCAAGGCGAGAAGCCAAAGTCGGTCATCGTCTGCTTCCATGATTATCAAACCAAAGAAAAGGTTCTCCGCGAGGCCTGTAAGAGGAGATCTGAGCTGCAATATCAGGGTAAACCTGTGGTCTTCTTTGAGGTGACCCCGAGGTGATGGAGCAACGGGCTGTATACTGAAGTTCTAATCAAATAATCAAATAATTATTGGAGGAGATTTCAACCACGTTCAAGATACAGACCTCAACAGGTCCTCCACCAAACAGTCTACATTGTCTAAATCAGCCAACGCTTTAAAGTTTCATGCAAACCAGTTAGGCCTAGCTGACCCCTGGAGGACTATGTATCCTTCCAGAAAAGCTTTCTCCTTCTTCTCTCATGTTCACCGGTCATACACGTGGATTGATTTCTTCCTGCTTGACAATAGATTATTACATGAGACACTGTCGTGCGACTATCACACTATAGTAATTTCAGATCATGTCCCAGTTTCTTTACATATAAATTTTTCTCAGGGCAGACCACCCACCAAACTCTGGAGATTTAACTCTCATTTATTATCTGAACCAAAATTCAAAGACTTTGTAGCCTCTCAAATTCAGCTCTTTTTTGAGATAAACGACACACCAGACATTAGTAGTGACATACTCTGGGAATCTTTTAAAGCCTACCTACGCGGACAAATTATGTCTTTCATCTCTGGTTTCAGGAAGTCGGAGCACTCCAAATTGAAAGAAATCCAGAGATTAGATGCCCGATACTCTGCTGATCCCTCTGACACACTGTATAAGAAACGAGTACAACTCCAATCACAATATAATCTGTTGTCTTCCGGTCGGACAGAGAAGCAGCTGCTACTCACAAAACAACGCTTTTTCGAGATGGGGGACAAAGCAGGCAAATTCCTGGCATATAAAGCACGGGCTGAGGCGGCATCTAGACTCATACCGAGGATTAAGCTGGATTTGGATGAAGTTACACCCGATCCCACCACTATAAACAACGCCTTTGCTGACTACTATTCTAGATTGTATTCCTCCGAAACCTCCTCAACTGATTGGGAAGGCCCAAACCCTCTTGACCTGCTTACGTACCCACAAATTGATTTAGCGGCTGCAGTAGATGTGGGTGCACCAATCACTGTGTCTGAGGTTAAAGAAGCGATGAAAGCCTTACAGAGTAATAAATCACCCGGGCCCAACGGTTACACCACAGAGTTTTATAAGACCTACTTTACATCTTTAGCCCCAATTCTAGTCCGAGTTTTTAATGAGGCCCTGGAAAAAGGTCGACTGCCACCCACTCTATCAGAAGCTTCAATCACCATATTGCTAAAAAAGGATAAAGATCCGCTACTGTGTAGTAGTTATAGGCCAATCTCTCTCCTGAACGTAGTTTTCAAAATTTTAGCGAAAGTGTTAGTCAGTCGCCTCCAGAGAGTTATGCCAGTTTTAATCAATCCAGACCAGACTGGCTTCATTTCTGGGAGGCACTCATCCTCAAACACTCGGAGGTTATTCAACATTCTTTACTCCCCTCCTACCGACTCTCCTGAACTCGTTCTATCTGTTCTATCCCCTCAGTCTCTGTCAATGATCTGGTTCATAGTTTCAGCTCTAAAGCTATGAATATTATGGACAATATTGCCCCCATGAAGGTCAAAGTTATCTCTGGTAAGAAAAAAACACCATGGAGGAATGCCACACGGATAAAAGCTCAAAAAAAGAGAATGCAGAAAAGCAGAACGCAGGTGGCGAAAAACCAAACTCCAGGTTCATTATGACATCTATAAGGAAAGTCTGCACATCTATAGCTTGTAGCTAAAAAGGGCGCGGCAGTCCTTTTTCTCTGAGATTATCAACAAAAATAACAACAATGCACAGACTTTATTTACTGTTGTTGACAGACTGACAAACCCATCAGCGTCAGTCCCTCCTGAACTGCTATCCACCAAGGCATGCAATGACTTTGCTTCTTTTTTCACAGACAAGATTTTAAAGATAAGACAGACAGTCTGTAACTCCAACACAGTGGCTATTTCACCTGTGCCTCATAAGACTACTCCAGTTAATTTGGCACTTTTTCACCCATTAAATTATGCTACTTTGACAGACATAGTTAGAAACCTTAGGTCCACTACCTGCTGCCTTGACACTCTGCCTACAAGCTTTTTTTAAAGATGTTTTAACTGCATAGCATCAGATATACTACAGATAGTCAACTGTTCTCTTCAGTCAGGCCTTTTTCCAATGGCCCTGAAGACTGCAGTCATTAAACCTCTCTTAAAAAAGCCTAATCTGGATGCCTCGGTAATAAATAACTACAGGCCCATATCAAACCTACCATTTTTAGGAAAGATCATTGAAAAGGTTGTTTTTCAGCAACTTAACACCTTATTGGAGCAAAACAATTCCTTTGATGCCTTTCAGTCTGGATTTCGAGCACATCACAGCACTGAGACTGCACTTGTACAATGACATTCATCTGAGCAGTGATGCATCAAAGATTTCAGTTCTGGTATTACTGGACCTCACTGCTGCATTCGACACAGTTGACCATAAGATACTGCTCGACAGACTAGAAAAGATTGTGGGACTTTGTGGCACTGTGCTAAATTGGTTTAAATCTTATTTACAAGACAGGGATTTCTTTGTGTCACTTGGCAATTATGAATCTGTGCGAACAAAAATTACATGTGGATTTCCTCAAGGGTCCATTCTTGGGCCTCTTCTGTTCAACATCTATATGCTCCCTCTTGCTCAGATTATGGAGTATCATAACATCTCCTACCATACTTACGCAGATGACACACAACTTTACATAACAGTGTCACCAGATGACTACAGTCCCCTACATCTGCTAAATAAGTGCATTGACGAAATCAATACATGGATGTGCCAGAATTTTCTACAACTAAACACAGAAAAAACTGAGAAAGAACAAAGCCCCAAAGAACAAAGATCAATAGTCAGCGCTCACCTTGATGCCATGACACTAAAACCTACAAATCAAGCCAGAAATCTTGGTGTAGTTCTGGACTCAGACCTAAATTTCAATAGTCACATTAAGACAATGACTAAATCAGCCTACTACCACCTTAAAAACATAGCAAGAATAAAAGAATTTCTGTCTAAACAAGATACAGAAAAACTTGTTCATGCTTTCATTTTCAGCAGGCTGGACTATTGTAACGGTGTATTCACAGGCCTGAGTAAAAAATCAGTCAGACAACTGCAGCTTGTCCAGAACGCTGCTGCCAGAGTCCTCACCAACACCAAGAGAGTGGAGCACATTACGCCAGTGCTTAAAGGCATAGTGCACCCAAAAATGAAAATTCAGCCATTATCTACTCACCCATATGCCGACGGAGGCCCTGGTGAAGTTTTAGAGTCCTGACATCCCTTGCAGAGATCAGCGGGGGAAGCGGCTAGCACATCTAATGGTAGATGGCGCCCCAGACTAACGTCCAAGAACACAAAATTGAATCCACAGAGTACCACCATACTGCTCATCCATAGTGATCCAAGTGTGCTGCAGCCGCAACATAAAAAGTTGTTTCGAAAAACATCATATGAACTCTGTTTTTAGCTTCACTGTAGCCTGTAGGTCTGCACTACAGTCTTTTAGCAAAGGACAGTGCAACATGTCTGAAGACTTTTAAACTGAGGAGGAACAGCATTTCTTTGTTGAGCCATATTTGTTTGAGCCCGAGTATATGCACGGAACTCAGGCTACTGGACGAAGCAGCCGCCGCAGCTCATGAGCCTAACCCTCAGCCAGCCGCAGAATACCGGAGTCGAGCACTGGAAACCTGGTGGTGTAGTTGTTTCAAATGCAAAGCAATGCCAACGGATGAGGAAAGTCTTTGCTGCGCAGACTGGGAATTGCCGATGCCTGCACTTGATAATCTGGACATCAGTACTGACGAGACTGCTGCTCTTCAGAGACCGTGCATCACCGATCACCCTGAGCGCACACGTGAGCGCGGAGCACAGAGAAGCAGTCAGAGCTACAGGCTACAGTGAGGCTAAAAACAGAGTTCATATGACGTTTTTCCAAACAACTTTTTATGTCGCGGCTTCAGGACACTTGGATCACTATGGATGAGCAGTATGGTGGTACTCTGTGGATTCAATTTTGTGTTCTTGGACGTTAGTCTGGGGCGCCATCTACCATTAGGTATGCTAGCCGCTCCACCCGCTGATCTCCGCAAGGGATGTGAGGACTCTAAAACTTCACCAGGGCCTCCGTCGGCATATGGGTGAGTAGATAATGGCTGAATTTTCATTTTTGGGTGCACTATCCATTTAAGTCACTGCACTGGCTTCCTGTGTGTCAAAGGATAGACTTTAAAATCTTGTTACTTGTCTATAAAGCACTAAATGGTCTCGGGCCTAAATACATCTCTGATTTACTTGTATGTTATGAAGCATCCAGACCCCTCAGATCATCTGTAATAGGTTTACTCAGTGTTCCCAGGATCAAAACCAAACAAGGTGAAGCAGCCTTTAGTTTCTATGCTCCCCGCCTGTGGAACAAACTTCCAGAATATCTGAGGTCGGCTGAAACTGTCAACTCATTTAAATCAGGGCTTAAAACATTAGTATTTACTGCAGCTTACCAGTGAACTAGATATGTAACTTATTGTTAGGATAATCTGTAGCTATTGTTTTTATATTTGTCTGCTGTTGCTTTTGCTTTATGTTTGCTTTTTAAATGCATTTTCTGCATTGTTTTTAACTATTTACTGTCTTGCTTTTAGCTTTTGTTTTTAATGATTTATTGTTCCTTTAATGTTTTATTTTAATGTATTTCTCTTGTAAAGCACATTGAATTGCCTTGTGTATGAATGGTGCTATATAAATAAAATTGCCTTGCCTTGGATGCTGAAAAAGCATTTGATCGCGTAGAATGGAGATAGTATTTTATGTTCTCAATAAATTTGGCCTCAGCCCCGGTTTTGTGGAATGGATTAAACTCTTATATCTCCTGTAGCTTCGGTAAATACTAATGGTATAAAGTCATGCTTGTTTCCTTTGCACCGGGGCACCCGTCAAGGTTGCCCCCTTTTGGCCTAACTGTCGAACCCCTAGCCATTTGGCTGTGGAACAAGAATAGGTTTGAGGGTGTCATACGCCGCGGCCATTCTCCATAAACTTTACTTATATGCAGACGATCTCCTGTTATATATTTCGAACCCTGCTTCCAGTCTTCCTATAATTTTGAGTATATTTGAGAAATTTGGAAAGTACTCTGGCTATAAGCTGAACCTGGGAAAGAGTGACTACATCCCCATTTACCCTGCTGCTGACTGTCTCCCTCAAGGTTCCCTCCCTTTTAGAAAAGCTACAGATGGTTTCAAATATCTTGGGGTCCAGGTGACAAAATCATTTACCGAACTATTCTCCAAAAAATTTTAACCCACTGCTCGACCGTTGTAAATCAGATCTTACTAGATGGTCCTCACTCCCAGTCTCATTAATTGGGCGGGTCAACCTGATTAAAATGTCATTATTACCACAATATCTTTATCTTTTTCAACATATACCTATTTACATAAGGAAGACCTATTTTTCAAAACTTGACCAGTTGATAAGCTCCTTTCTTTGGGGTAATAAGCGGGCACGAATCAGTCGAGCAGCCCTCCGACTTCCTAAGTCCCAAGGTGGACTAGCACTCCCAAACTTTTGCTACTATTACTGGGCCTGCAATGTTAACAAGCTCCTCTTTTGGAACATATGTAAAACAGTAGACAAATGACCACGGTGGGCTTTGCTTGAGATCTCCTCACACTTCTGTCTTTGGTCAGTGGTATGCTCTCAACTGCCACTGTCATTTAAACAGGTTAGTCTCAATCCGATTGTAACAAATACACTAATGATCTGGAACCAGTTCAGGAACGCATTTGGCCTCCACACACAATCATGTCAATCACCAATTTATCGTAATCACTGATTTCTCCCCTCATGCTCTGATCCAGCTTTCCGTACCTGGTCTGATAGAGGGCTGGTGACTATTGATGACCTCTTTATCGAGGGCATTTTCTCTTCATTTACTGACCTGGTTTCAAAATTTAACTTACCAAATACTCACCTATTCTGTTTCATTCAGATAAGACACTATGTGAAATCTTGTTTTCCCCAATTTCCAAATAGACCACCAGAACCACTGTTAGACCAATTCTTAACCCTCAATACTAAGCGGAAAGGGCTTATAGGAATCATATGCAACTACATCCACAGACTGTCTCCTAATCGTTTGAATTCTCTGAGGACTGCCTGGGGTCAGGACCTCAAGATTCCTTTGTCTGATGAACAGTGGGAGAAGATACTTAATAGTGTTCACTCAGCTTCTATTTGTGCGAGACACAACCTCCTACAATGTAAAATCCTGCACAAAGTTTATTTTACTAATGCCAAACTGGCTAAAATCTATCCTGATAGGACAGACACTTGCAATAGATGCAGGCAGTCACCCACTGACTTCGGCCACATGTTTTTGACCTGCCTGCTACTGTCTCAATTTTGGACTGCAATTTTTGAAACAATTAGCAAAGTAGTAGGCCAAACTATAGTGCTTGAGCCTCTTACTGCCTTCTTTGGAATCCCAACCTCAAATCCACAAGGAAAATCATGCACTCACCACCTTGCTTGCTCAAAGACTCATTCTTCTAAAATGGTCTCACTCTGCCCCACCTACTCATAATAAATGGATTCAGGAGGTATTGCACTGCATTACACTAGAAAAGATTAGGTTCTCCTTGAAAGGTTCGTTAGATACCTTGTACAAGACATGGCAGCCCTTTCTAGTACACATTGACTCACTGACTATTGCTGCAGAAAGTAACTGAGCCCCACCCCCCACCCCTTTTTTTTAATTTATTATTATTATTTTGGTTTTTTTTTATTTATTTATTTATTTAATTTTAATTATTAATATCTCTCTGTCGGTATTATAGCTGTTTACCTTTTAATTGGTATTCTATTTGTGCATGTCCGATTGTCCAGGGTCTGTGATGATATGAATGGATGGAGTGAATGTGTGGTATCCCAGGGTGGGTGGGACAGAAATGGGATGGGACGGAGGGATTGTTTTATGACAGAACCATTTTTTGTCATGAATGTTGACTAATTGCCTGTGACTTGTTGGGTTCTGTAAAAAAATCAATAAAGAAAGTTTGAATTAAAAAAAAAAATCAAACTTCATTTAGATGACATGTTATTTAAAATCAGACTTTATTTAATTTACATTTTATTTAAGTCTAACTTTATTTAAATTAAATTTTAGTTAAAATCAAACTTTATTTGAAATCTATTTGAAATCTAACTTTATTTGAATTACATTTTTTTACATTAAATTTTATATAAATTAAATTTAATTAAAAAATCAAACTTGATTTAAAATCAAACTATATTTAAATCAGACATCATTTGAATTAAACTTTATTTAAAGTCAGTGTGTTTGTGTCTGTCAGTATGGGCGGTACCTGCAGTACGGCGCGGAGGAGTGCCTGCTGATGATTGGAGGACTGATGTGTCCGTCGCCCGGCTGTGGGGCGGGGCTTCTTCCACCTGATGGCGGCAGGAGGGTGGAGTGTGACCGACAGCTCGGCTGTGGTTTCATCTTCTGCAGAGACTGCAGGGAGGGCTACCATGAGGGTGTGTGTCCCGCGGAACAGGCCACGCCCATAGATGAAGCCTCTCAGGTAAGCTGGCCAATCACAGAGCTCCTGACGAAAACAGGAACATATGACATCATCTCAGGCACTGAAATATATCAAACACTGCTCTTCCTCCTCCTCCTCCTCCTCCTCCTCCTCAGGTTTTTGTGGTGGAGGAGGAGGCCTCTCAGAGGGGGAGGTGGGATCAAGCCTCCATGCTCCTCCTGCAGGAGTCGACCAAACGCTGCCCTCAATGTTCAGTTCCTGTGGAGAGAAACGGTAACAGTACAACTACTGTATCTGTCTGTGTGCAAGTATTGTGTCTGTCTGTGTATAAGAACTGTATCTGTCTGTACTCTGTATATGAAGTACTGTGTTGTATCCCCCTGCAGGCGGCTGTATGCACATGCAGTGTCCTCTGTGCAGAGCTGAGTGGTGTTGGCTCTGTGGAGTCACCTGGAACACAGACTGTATGGGAAACCACTGGTTTGGATAGAACCTACTATCATGGGGGGGAGGGGGGGGGGCACTGCTTTGGATAGAACCTGTTATCACGGGTGGGAGCCACTGGTTTGGATAGAACCTACTATCATGGGGGGGAGCCACTGCTTTGGATAGAACCTACTATCATGGGGGGGGGGGGGGGGGGCACTGGTTTGGATAGAACCTACTATCATGGGGGGGAGCCACTGCTTTGGATAGAACCTACTATCATGGGGGGGAGCCACTGCTTTGGATAGAACCTACTATCATGGGGGGGAGCCACTGCTTTGGATAGAACCTACTATCATTGGTGGGGGGGGGGCACTGGTTTGGATAGAACCTACTATCACGGGGGGGAGCCACTGCTTTGGATAGAACCTACTATCATGGGGGGGAGCCACTGCTTTGGATAGAACCTACTATCATGGGGGGGAGCCACTGCTTTGGATAGAACCTACTATCATGGGGGGGAGCCACTGCTTTGGATAGAACCTACTATCACGGGGGGGAGCCACTGCTTTGGATAGAACCTACTATCATGGGGGGGAGCCACTGCTTTGGATAGAACCTACTATCATGGGGGGGAGCCACTGCTTTGGATAGAACCCACTATCATGGGGGGGAGCCACTGGTTTGGATAGAACCTACTATCATGGGGGGGGGCACTGTTTTGAATAGAACCTACTATCATGGGGGGGCCACTGGTTTGGATAGAACCTGCTATCACGGGGGGGAGCCACTGGTTTGGATAGAACCTATTATCACAGGGGGAGCCACTGGTTTGGACAGAACCTACTATCATGGGGGGGAGCCACTGGTTTGGATAGAACCTACTATCATGGGGGAGGGGGGACGGCACTGGTTTGGATAGAACCTACTATCATGGGGGGGCACTGGTTTGGATAGAACCTACTATCACGGGGGGGAGCCACTGCTTTGGATAGAACCCACTATCATGGGGGGGAGCCACTGGTTTGGATAGAACCTACTATCATGGGGGGGGGCACTGGTTTGAATAGAACCTACTATCATGGGGGGGCCACTGGTTTGGATAGAATCTACTATCACGGGGGGGAGCCACTGGTTTGGATAGAACCTGCTATCATGGGGGGGGCACTGGTTTGGATAGAACCTACTATCATGGGGGGGAGCCACTGGTTTGGATAGAACCTATTATCACGGGGGGAGCCACTGGTTTGGACAGAACCTGCTAACATTGCGGGGGGGGGGGCACTGGTTTGGATAGAACCTGCTATCATGGGGGAACCACTAGTTTGGCTAGATCTTACAATCACAGGGGAATTATTGATTTGGATTGAACCTACGAGTACGGGGGGGGGGGGGGACTTTTGATTTGGATAGAACCAGCGATCATGGGCTAATTACTCATTTGGATAGAACCTATGATCATGGGGAAAGCTACTGATTTGGATTGAACCGACCATCACAGGGGGAGAACCATTGCTTTGGATAGAACCTATGATGATGGGGGGGCTACTGGTTTGGATATAACCTACGATCACGGGGGGGAACTACTGGTTTGGATAGAACCCACGATCACAGGGGGAAAACCACTACTTTGGATAGATTCTACAATCACGCGGGGAACCACTGGCTTGGATAGAACCTATGATCACAGTTGCCCCTCAGAGACACTGTCGTAGTCGAACCACCAACTCTGATCCACCTGATCCACCTGTTTTCCTCTGTCACCTGGTCACAGCTCTGTGACCATTCTATAAAGAATTAGAAGAACTGAAGGTACTGACTGTGTGATGACATAACTTCCTGTCTGTCAAAATAAAATATTTATTTATTGTAAACATCATAATGTGATTGTTTTTTGTGAGACATCAACATCAGCTGATTGGACGTTTATCAGTCGTAGAATCTGTCGATAGGAAGAATCAATAACTGATTATTTCAACAACCAACTTCAATAAAATCTGTTTACATCATAATCTGACCTTTGAACTCTCAGATATATCAACGTCATCATCAGCATCATGTGATGTGTGTGACATCACTGCTGCGTGTGGTTACAGGTTCCACAGAGCAGTCACCTGACCTTCACCTATCAGTGATGAGTGATGAGGAAACAGATTTTCAGTCTGTTATTATAAAAGTTTAATGACACAAAGCTAAATGCTTAGCTAACAATTTTTAATGTCTGATTTCCAGGTGAGGTTTTTTGTTTTCAGAGGGTTAGGATGTTGACGACAACCGACACACTCAGTACGTTTACATGCACAGTTTAATTCCACTTTTAATCGGAATGAAAGGCCATTCCGATTAAAAGTGGTCATGTAAACGGTCATTCCGATTGAAAAACAGTCATTCCAATTGAAAATTAAATCCGATTAAAGGGGGTGGTTTATTCCGTTTGTCATTCTGAATGAAAGAATTTTGTGTGCATGTATACACTCATTCCTCATTAAATTCATTTCAGTCTTTCTGTGCATGCTCGTTTCCTTGCCCTTCTGGCGCGATGACGTACAGTCAGGTCCATAATTATTTGGACAATGATACAGTTGTCATCATTTTGGCTCTGTACACCACCACAATGGGTTTTAAATGAAACAATGAATACCTGCTTAAAGTGCAGACTCTCAGCTTTCATTTAAGGCTTTTTTCAAAAATGTAGTATGAACCATGTAGGAATTACAACCATTTCTTCACACAGTCCCCCAATTTTAAGGGCTCATAATTTGGCTCATATTTGGACAAATTAACATAATCATCACTTAAACAGTCAGTTTTAATATTTGGTTGCAAATCCTTTACAGTCAATGACTGCCTGAAGTGTTGGACACATAGGCATCATCAGATGCTGGGTTTCTTCCCTGGTGATGCTCTGCCAGCCCTTTACTGCAGCCGTCTGCACTTCCTGCTTGTGTTTTGGGTGTTTTGCCCTCAGTTTTGAGAGAAACGCATGCTCAATTGGATTCAGGTCAGATGATATGACTTGACCATTGCAGAACATTCCACTTCTTTGCCTTAAAAATGTCTTTGGTTGCTTTTGCAATATGCTTCAGGTCAATGTCCATCTGCACTGTGAAGCATTGTCCAATGAGTTTTGAAGCATTTGGTTGAATCTGAGCAGATAATGGTGCCCCAAACACTTCAGCTTTCATCCTGCTGCTCTTGTAAGCAAGACAAGACTTCACTAGAATAAATACAGAGGATTTATCACAAGATGCAAACCATTGGTTAGCCTTAAAAATGGAAGGCCAGATTAGAGTTTGTCAAAAACCATCTAAAAAGCCTGTACAGTTGTGGAACAGCATACTATGGACAGATAAAACAAAAATCAACTACCAGAATGATGGGAAGACAAGAGAAGGAAGAAGGGAAGGAACTGCTCATGATCCAAAGCACACCACCTCATCAGTGAAGCATGGTGGAGGTACTGTTATGTCATGGCCATGTATGGCTGCCAGTGGAACTGGTTCTCTTGTATTTATTGATGATGTGACTGCTGACAAGAGCAGCAGGATGAAAGCTGAAGTGTTTGGGGCACCATTATCTGCTCAGATTCAACCAAATGCTTCAAAACTCATTGGACGATGCTTCACAGTGCAGATGGACATTGACCTGAAGCATACTGCAAAAGCAACCAAAGACATTTTTAAGGCAAAGAAGTGGAATGTTCTGCAATGGCCAAGTCATATCATCTGACCTGAATCCAATTGAGCATGCGTTTCTCTTGCTGAAGCCAAAACTGAGGGCAAAACACCCAAAACAGAAGCAGGAAATGCAGACGGCTGCAGTAAAGGGCTGGCAGAGCATCACCAGGGAAGAAACCCAGCATCTGATGATGCCTATGTGTCCAACACTTCAGGCAGTCATTGACTGTAAAGGATTTGCAACCAAGTATTAAAACTGACTGTTTAATTGATGATTATGTTAGTTTGTCCAAATACTTATGAGCCCTTAAAGTCAGGGGACTGTGTGAAGAAATGGTTGTAATTCCTACACGGTTCATACTACATTTTTGAAAAAAGCCTTAAATGAAAGCTGAGAGTCTGCACTTTAAGCAGGTATTCATTGTTTCATTTAAAACCCATTGTGGTGGTGTACAGAGCCAAAATGACGACAACTGTATCATTGTCCAAATAATTATGGACCTGACTGTATATAGCGCGCATAGCAACGGGCTGCATAGCAACGGGCTGAGATAGAGCAGTCGGACTTGTTGCACTCACCGGTTTCCATTCTCCACAGCACGGTCTTCTATCTCCCTTCTTCAATCTTCTACCTCCCTTCTCCTCCTCAACAGATGAAGCATTAGCAGAACAAGGTTGTTGTCGTACTGCTGCTTCAAGAATATAAGCAGAACACGCCCGAAAAACGCACTACGAACGGCATCGTCAAACATCTTGTTGTCCGGAACGAGGACTACAGTGTTTTCTTCAGGTAAACGTAAACACGTAACATCCGCCCCGCCCCCTATCCAATCAGAAACCTTCCCTGACCCAAACCTTGTGCAGACCTGAATAAAGGTGATTGAACTGATCTCCCGTGTAACCCCTCATTCGGAATGAATATTTCCCATGTAAACATCCTGGAAAGACTTTAATTCATGATGATTTCATTCAGATTTATTTCATTCTGAATGAGAAGCTATCATGTAGCTGTAGCCACTGTGAAACAAAGATGTAATAACAGGGTGACGTTTCCAGAGGTGGAAGGGTTAGTCCCTGTCCCTGTGGGGACGTCTGTCTCGGGACATCAGACAGAGTTCAGTCCATCAATAAAGGGACTGTGGGGACATCTGTCTCAGGTCATCAGACAGAGTTCGGTCCATCAGTAAAGGGACTGTGGGGACAGCTTATTGGAGGATCTATCTGTATCTGAACCAAAATCAGAGGCCGTCCTCCTCCTGATTGTTCTTCTTTGGTTTTTACTGCTCACTGTGCGTCACATGTAGGTCTGTCCTCATGAACTCTCATCCTTCTGATTGGCTGGCTGCAGTCGTTTATATTGAATGTTACAGACTTAAATGGACCAATCAGGGGCATCTCAGGACTGGTGTGTCCTCAGGTCTCCTCCTGGTCGTGGTGCTCCTGTTGACTCTGGAAGAGGTGCTGAGGGAGGAGGTGCAGGACATCCTGCACCTCTGGCAGCAGTGGGCGGAGCGTTGTCTCCATGACGACCTGTGCTGCTCACGTCCTATGTGGCCTCAAGTACAAAAAAAACAAAACAGGTTTAAAACTTTGGTTGTTCACACGAAACTAAACAGATCATCTCTGCTGCTGTCTTACCTCTGATGACCTCACTGCATGTGAACAGAAACAGCCAGTCAGAGTTGAGGAGTCTCTGACGCAGCACTGGTCACATGACCCCAGACTGTGTCACAATTCCGTCTCTCTGTCCTCAGATCTGTTCACCAACACGTTTTGGTTTTTAACTGCAGAATGAGAACCTTTCTGACCTGGCAGCCATCTTGGATCAGGCATCGTCCTCCAGAACTGGATCAGACCAGAACTGGTGGAGGTACAAGATCGGCTCGGCCTGCCAGAACGGCTCGGGGCCTGCGACTGCCTGTGACATCACACAATATGAGCGGTTGTAAGATGGGGTGATGACATGGCACGTTGTGATTGGCTGTAGTGGGTTTACCATTTTCATGGGTTTTAGTGCTCGGTGGTCTAGCGTCAGCAAAATGGAAGAAAAATCACAACTTTTACCTTGAAATCCATTTTTTTTAGGCAAAAGGTTAGCATCACAGCCTTACCCTCGCCTCCCGAAACCAGGAGAGCAGAAAGGCAGTGATTAGGAAAGCATCCAAAAAGTACATGATAAAGGGTAAGTCACACTGTGAATTAACGTTACGACACTTAAATTACTTGCCAATGAAGTAATGTGTGTGTGTGTGTGTGTGTGAGTGCATGTAAAAGTAAGTCATACAGCAGGGTGAATTCACACTACAACACTTAAGACAGCTTTCAATGAAGTTGACTGTGTGTGTGTGTGTGTGTGTGTTAGGACAGATGAACAACCATCCATAAAAACCATGCCTATCCACTGAAATACTCCTGTAAGTTGTATGGGGGAACATTGTTATATGTAAACAAGACATTTAAATTTTAGTTTAGTCGAATGCACACACCATGTGTTCAATGTCTGTACATGTCTTTATTGATTAGTTTTATCTGTCAAACATAGAAGGATATTGTACAGTTCTTCAACAAATTCATGTTTTATCTATTCTGTGTCATTGCAGTTTGTAAATGGTCACAGTGCTTTGTGAAACTGGGCCCTAAGAGTTAAAGCTTCAGTGCAGCAATAGAAAGGATCTGAGGTACTATAGCTGTCAAAGGTTTTTGAAAAACATTGGGTATATAAATGTATGTGTGTGTGTGTGTATATATATATATATATATATATATATATATATATATATATATGTATATGTATATAGACTGCACCTAGATATAAAATATATTTCTATTGGCATGGAAACAGATTGAATAGTTCCCAGTTTTCATATTTGTGATTTGTGATCTATTTGACAGACACCTATCTGTGTCTGTGTCTGTGTGTGTGTGTGTGTGTGTGTGTGTGTGTGCGCGCGTGCGTGTTTTCTGTCTGATCTTAGTATTTTCAAAGTCTTGGCCCCGCCCCCCTCAGCTGATGCTTATTTCCGGTTCCGGGTTCTTCTCCGTTGAGCAGCCACAGAGCAGACGGAGGAAAGATGGCGGCGGCCCAGTCCGACAGAGACCCACCATCAGCTTTATGTTCGGAGTTCCTGAATTTCTCCGCCAAAGACACGGCGTCGGTAAGCTCCTCCTCCACCTGTCGGTCCCTGCTGACGTCCTCACCTCACCTGGCACCGCGTCACAGCGCGCGCTCTCACCTGCTCGACGTTTTTCTGGTTAATCTGCAACACGGAGCTAATGCTAATGCTAATGCTAGCAGTTGTGAGTGATGTGTCAAACATCTGGATCGTAAACAGCTGCTGCAGCTGTGTGTGTGTGTGTGTGTGTGTGTGTGTGTGTGTGTGTGTGTGTGTGTGTCAGTCTGACGTCACGACGTCAACTCCGACTGTCGGTGTTTATAAACACACCTGCGTGTTTTTTTGTATCGTTAAATCCTGTGTCACTACCGACCGGTTATTAACCGTCATAACCGTCAATCAACAGCGTGTGTCAGCCTGCACACCCTCAGTACACTCACCTGTCTTAATGTATTAGTTATATCTGTCTTTACATGACCAAACATGGAGCTGAAATTAGATTTATCTACCTTTATCTCATTTATTTATTTATTTCTGTTATTTCACTCATTTATTTCTATTATCTCATTTATTTATTTCTATTATCTCACTCACTTATTTCTATTAACTCATTTATTTATTTTTATTGTCCAGTTTATTTATTTCTATTATCTCACTCATTGATATCTATTATCTCATTTATTTATTTCTATTATCTCACTCATTTATTTCTATTATCTCATTTATTTATTTCTATTATCTCACTCATTTATTTCTATTATCTCATTTATTTATTTCTATTGTCTCATTTATTTATTTCTATTATCTCACTCATTTATCTCTATTATCTCACTCATTTATTTCTATTATCTCATTTATTTATTTCTATTGTCTCATTTATTTATTTCTATTATCTCACTCATTGATATCTATTATCTCATTTATTTATTTCTATTATCCCATTTATTTATTTTTAATATTTTACGAATTATTTTCTAGAATTTCACTTATTAACTTATTAATTAACTTATTAATTTCATTTATTACATTTATCTCTATTTCTTATCTTTATTTTTCCTCATCTCACAAACAAGGAGCCCGTAATATTATTAATACTAATTTACACTGTTATTAAACAGTGAATATGATTTATGTCTGTGTGACCTCTTCTCTTTGACTTTATCACAGTGGACCAGAGGGGTATTCCAGAAAGCAGGTTTAGTGAAAACTCTTCATTCATTCAGTCCGTGTCAAAGCTTGTATCAAAGTGCATTAACTAGCGGAGATTTACCGTCTGTCACAGTCTAAATCCTGCTGGATATTAGTTTGTTACTCAGGACTGTCTGAAGTTACTGATTTTATGCACATCAATAATTTCTTTGGACATCAGTTTTTGTCTTTACATTCAAATATTACACAGCGAGAATTCACCCTCAGCTCAGAATCAAACCTCTGTCCTTTTTATATTTATTATTTTTATAACACTGTGCACAAGGATCAGACTGTCAGTCTGTCAGAGCAGCTCCCAAATGTTTATTGCACATAATGTGTAGGTCTAATTATTTACATTTTAAAAATGGGTATGAAGCTTCAGACACGTAGTATCAATGACTAATGATCTCTATCACTGATGTCATTGGTCGCACTGATGGAACATAATTCCTATAGCCTAATATTGGGGATTATATGTTCATATTTCTGAGTGAGCAATGGTGCAGCATTTCACTGTCTTTAAATTTACTACATTTGTAGCTGAAATAAAGTCACTGAATGCTGTTGAGTCAAGATACAAATAGATGTGCAACATTTTAAAATCTACTGTATTTTAACCTCAACGTCTTTTAAAGTGCAAATCACCAAACATGTTATTACTGGGTCAGACTGTGAGTTTACAGTCATGTCTTTATGTCTTTGATCTATAGCCTAGCCTATATGTTTTAAATCTTCTGCCTCCTGTGTTTTTCCCCATCAGATTAAATCTCAACAAATATATTATTATATATTATTAATATAATGTAATGTATCGACAGCCTGATACACAGTCAGATTCCACCACTTTAGCTTCATTAAGGAAATGTAAGTCTGATAAATGATGAATAAACTATCTTATTAACTTTATGGTTAACTTATTGACACTTTCCTCGCTCTGACTCAGGCTCTTCTTTTAAAGATAAACGTGCACCGTCTGCTACACATGCATTAATATCTCTACATCCACTGGATTAAAATGGAGGCGCTGTCTTTTATTTACCTGTTGCCATGGTGAATCGTGGAGTCGGAGCTCCATTGATGATGGCTTTTTATTGTCGGCTTAACTCAGAGTGAACATACTCAGAGTTGACTGAACTAACTCAAATCAGCTGTTCTGGAACCGGTAACTCAGAGTTTCCCATCTCAGAGTAAATCAACTCAGAGTTCAGGGTCAGACTCAGAGTTTGTTGAACCTCCTACCTGGAATACCCCTCTGATCAGACTGATTCTCTGAGTGTCTGTTACACATGTGAACATCTGACATTGAACACTCTGAAATCTTTGATTTTCACTTATTAATTAAATGATGTACCTCCTCCTCCTCCTCCTCCTCTTCCTCAGCAATGGCTGGCCGCATCCGACCTGCAGCAGGAGGTGTACCGTCACTTGGCGGTGTATGTACCCAGAATCCTTTGCCTGGGTCCAAGTGGGGGCAGCAGCAGGGAGGAGCAGAGGGAGGAGCTGGCTTATCAGCTGCTCCTCCTGGCTCCCCTGGAGTGGCTCCTGCTGGGGGAGGAGCCGGCCACTGGCCTTGCCCTCCTGCAGGAGAACAACCAGCCGTCACCGCTGTGTGGTCATGTGTTCAAGGTGGGAGAGCCCACCTACTCCTGCAGGTGAGACACACACACACACACACGCACGCACGCACACACACACAGGTAACACACACATGCACACAGGCAACACACACACACACACAGGTAACACACACACACACGCACACAGGTAACACACACACGCACACAGGTAACACACACACACACGCACACACACACTGGTAACACACACACACACACACACACACACACACACACTGGTAACACACACACATTGGGTGATCTCTAAAGGAAATGGCCACTTTAGAATGAAGATACAGACAGTACTTACTGACCCTCATGCCCACAAGAAGTCCAGTGGAGTTTTTAATCCACAAAACTCGTTCGGGGTATCGGAGCCAGCTGGAGACATAATTTACTCCACTTTTATAGCATCATTTCTCACCGTGGTCAGTTAGCCTGCCCTGCAGGCTGCTGTGTTTACATGGCAACTCACACGAGACTCGAGAACTAGCACCGCCACTAGCCATCAGCTAGTCTCCTTCACCTGGGGACACTGGTTAGTCTGTTCCAAGGGTTAATGACACACACCTGAGGACACTGGTTAGTCTGTCCCAAGGGTTAATGACACACACCTGAGGACACTGGTTAGTCTGTCCCAAGGGTTAATGACACACACCTGAGGACACTGGTTACTCTGTCCCAAGGGTTAATGACACACACCTGAGGACACTGGTTACTCTGTCCCAAGGGTTAATGACACACACCTGAGGACACTGGTTACTCTGTTCCAATGTGTGTTCACTAAATGATAGGAATGATTCTGTCTCTGGAGGATCCTTTCTTGGGAGGACTCATTCTACAACGAAAGGATTCTTCACTTTTAGAAACACCCACTGACTCCTTTTAGTGATGTCGCATGACACACAGAAGATCTGACCAATCAGATCAAAGTCTGAATGTCTCCCCTTCTGTTCCTGAGATAAGATGTTAGAACAAGATGATGTCACAGTCAAGCTGACCTTTGTCTGTCATCAGGGGGTATCTGGTGTGTAACAGGGTTTGGGTGGGCAGAGCCTGACAGGTGTGATAAACAGACTGTTGTTTGTGTTCAGGGAGTGTGCAGCCGACCCGACCTGTGTCCTGTGTATGAAGTGTTTCCTGGGAAGTGTTCACAAAGAGCATCGATACAGGGTGAGTACACACACACACACACACTCAGACAGGTGGAACAGGTGTTGGATCAGACAGATAACGATAAATGTGATGTTACCTGATAGTAAACTGTATGACTGAAGCCGAGGTGTTCAGACTGGACTCTACTGACTGAGTCTCGTTCATCATAATGTGTGTGACAGACTTCCTGTGTTTGACCCCGATGCTAATGTTAGCCTAACATTAGCCGTCTCACTGTGATCGAGTCCTGGTCAGAAGGTTAATGATCGGCTGACCTGCAGCGTCTCTCTGGAGACACTGTGACATCACTCTGTGATGATCAATCTGACACTGACTGTGTCTCTGTGAAGGTTTATTCATCTGTCTGTGTTAGAAACTGTTACTGATGCTGTTAGACCTCCATCATGTCTGGGTACAGTCTGTCAGCCAATCACAGACTGTGTCCCTGACTCATTGACGAATCACAGACTGTGTCCCTGACTCATTGACCAATCACAGACTGTGTCCCTGACTCATTGACCAATCACAGACTGTGTCCATGACTCATTGACCAATCACAGACTGTGTCCATGACTCATTGACCAATCACAGACTGTGTCCTTGACTCATTAACACAGTTGTGTTAACACATTAAAAAATTTACTGAAACACCCAAAGAATGGTTTGATTTGACGAGAGGTCAGCTGACAGGAAGTATCTGATATATGCCCCCCCCTTCACCTGTCAGGTCCACAAAGACAGTCTGAAACACTTCAGCTGAGAGTCTGTCTGTTGCATGTGACACACACACACACACACACTCACACACTGTGAAACACACTTTTGGTGTCTTTGATGAAACATCAGTAAACCTGCGAGTTTGTATTTAACCAGCTGAGTCATGTCTGAGCTCAGTGATGTGTTTACAGTTGAGTCCTGTCTGAGATGGCTGCATCTGTAAAGTTACAAACAACAACAACAACAACAACACAATAAACAGATACAGATCCACAGTAAGATGTAGAAACATTCAAACACCTTCACACGGTGACCAGAACCAACAGACTGGTTCATCCTGGTTCTTCTGAGAGCTTTATAACCAGACAGAGACCAGGTCACATAGGTGAAGGTGAGTCCAGGTGAGACCAGCAGAGCACAGATCAGTCTGAGAACCAGGACCAGAGCCTAAGAAGGGTCCAAGATGGTCGACCATCCTGGAGTAAAGCTCACAGTGATGTGCAGTATCTGACATGTGCAGATGGATTCATGTACAACAGATCACTGTGAATTCAGATCCACCAGAAACGTAGCAGTGACCAGTGTCTGTCTGACAAACAGGACTCGTGTCTGAAGTCAGTCATCATCAAACTCAGATCTGATCATAGACACGTGTGAATGTTCATGAACGCCAAACACTCGCAACCTGACAGCACGCTAACTTACTTACTTATGCCTTACACCCCTTTTGGGGTATAGGCCGTCGACAACGGACCTCCAGAGTACCCGATCGCTGGCTTTCCTTTCTATCTGTGACCAGGTGACAGAGCAGACAGAGACAGACCTGAGGACACATGGAGCAGACAGAGACAGACCTGAGGACACATGGACCAAACAGAGACAGACCTGAGGACACATGGACCAAACAGAGACAGACGTGAGGACACATGGAGCAGACAGAGACAGACCTGAGGACACATGGAGCAAACAGAGACAGACCTGAGGACACATGGAGCAGACAGACAGACGTGAGGACACATGGAGCAAACAGAGACAGACCTGAGGACACATGGAGCAGACAGACAGACGTGAGGACACATGGAGCAAACAGAGACAGACCTGAGGACACATGGAGCAGACAGAGACAGACCTGAGGACACATGGAGCAAACAGAGACGGACCTGAGGACACATGGAGCAGACAGAGACAGACGTGAGGACACATGGAGCAGACAGAGACAGACCTGAGGACACATGGAGCAAACAGAGACAGATGTGAGGACACATGGAGCAGACAGAGACAGACCTGAGGACACATGGAGCAGACAGAGACAGAGAAACTTTGCTGACACTGAGACTGAAGTTATTTCAGGTGAAGCAGAGACAAGCATTTTACTTAATCTGTCAGAGGTGTGACAGGGACAGGTGTGACAGGAACAGGTACACCAGAGACCTGACGGAGGTCACAGGTGATGTTAACTCTTGAGTCCTCTGTAGGAAGAACCGTCCATGAAGTACAGACAAGACACATGATGGTACACTGTGTGTGTGTCTGTGTGTGTGTGTGTGTGTGTGTGTGTGTTGTAGATGACGACGTCAGGAGGTGGAGGTTTCTGTGACTGTGGAGATGCTGAGGCCTGGAAGAAAGGTCCTTACTGCCAGAAACACACACCTACGTCCAACAACAGAGACACTGAGGAGGTGAGACACATACCTGTCTGTCTGTCCCTCTGTCTGTCTGACCTTCTGACGGTCTGTCTGTCCCTTGATGATCACTGCGGTTCTGTTTGTCCCTTCAGGATCCTGTAACCCTGCTGCCTGCTGACATGGTTAGTCGTGCTTTCAGCATCTTCTCCACCATCCTGAAATATGCTGTGGACATGTTGACCTGGGAACAGGAGGACCAGCTGCCTGCAGGACTGGAGCCACCGTACGCGCGCGCACACACACATCCATAGACCATAGAGTGTTAATTCTTACAATTACTTTAGTTCAGTCTGAAGACAGACAGCTAACTGCTATCAGTTAACAGCTATTTGCTAACTGCTAAAAGCTAACTGCTAACAGCTAACTGCTAATAGCTAACTGCTAACAGCCACAAATCCATCCAGCAGCTCCACCATCCACAGTCAGACACACACGGCTGATTATTTACTGCTGAATTACAGCTCACAACTCGCACCAACAGAAACATCCTGGTGCAGACTATTTACTGGAGTTTACCAGCCTGTGGCTCATCAGGCATCTGAAGAGAAGTACACGCTGTCAACAGTCCACCACCAACATTTACATCACGTCTCGTCAAAGAAAATCAAACATAGATTTCATCTTAGTTTTTATTATCACTGGGTGCGGTTACATGATGGCTTCTCATTCTGAATGAAATCTGAATGAAATCATCATGAATTAAAGTTTTTCCAGGATGTTTACATGGGAAATATTCATTCCAGCCCCTTACATCGGATTGAATTTTCAATCGCATTGGCCATTTTCATTCTGAATTAGGTGTTTACAAGATCACTTTTAATAGGAATGAACTTTCATTCAGAATGAAAAGGGAATTAAACTGTCCATGTAAACACACTCAATATCTAGTTTTAGCTCGTCATCGTCTTGTTATAGTCGTGGAAAAAAGGTTGTTGATGAAAGGTTTTCATCAACAAAATAAACACTGTCCCCACACACACACACACACACACACACCTGTTGACACATTATTAAAGGTTATGTACTTACCTTTAATAATGTGTCAACAGGTGTGTTTGTCTTTAACCCTTTAAGCCAGGAGGTCGTTATTTGTCTGATCCTGTTTAAAAGGGTCTAAAATAAAAACCACAGTAACCACAACATTCATGTATCAGAAAGCTTCTGTCTTCACCTTCATCAGGGTGGACACTCGTAATGACATCATTTTTGTTACATGTGGTGCAAAAAATATTGCGGCAACAGCCTTGTACATGGGGCACCTGCTCTATCCACTAAGCCACCAACACCCCACGCTTCCACATTTAAAATAATTTTGGATCTGTTTTTTTATTTTTTAGTAAAATCTGATGAAAAAAACATCCAGTGTTTTTATTATTTATTTTAATGACACTGTTTTAAACCTTTTATTAATTATTCTGGTTTATTGATCTAAATAATCTCTGAGCTCAAGTTGGATAGATGTTGGGATGAGAGACAACAGGAAGTGACATCACAATAAGCAGACATGTTAGAGTTTTGTTACGTTCACATTTACTCTGACACTTCCTGTGTGTGTGTATGTGTGTGTGTGTTCAGGGACAGAGGAGACACCTACTACTGCATGTTGTTCAATGATGAAGTCCACACGTATGAACAGGTGATCTACACGCTGCAGAAAGCTGTCAACTGCAGCCAGAAAGAAGCCGTCAGCTTCGCCACAACCGTGGACAGAGACGTTAGTACATGCTACAGTACACATATACACTGTGCATCACATTGTTACTATGGTTACTATGATATACAGGACCAGTGTGATGTTGGTTCACATCAGTCCTCACAAACATGAGGAGGTCCACGTTACATGTTGTGTCCATGTTGCAGGGCAGGAAGTCGGTTCGATACGGAGACTTTCAGTTCTGTGACCAGGCCAAGTCTGTGATCGTGGTGAGTGTCTGATGTCACAGCTGAGGGAGGAGCTGAGGGTGATACAGGAAATCATTTAATAACTCCTCTTTACCTCCTTCTGTCTTCCCTCTGTCCTGGCTCCCTATGTCCTCCCTCTGTCCTAACTCCCTCTGTACCTCCCTCTGTCCTGACTCCCTCTGTACCTCCCTCTGTACCTCCCTCTGTCCTGACTCCCTGTGTCCTCCCTCTGTCCTCCCTCTGTCCTGACTCCCTCTGTACCTCCCTCTGTCCTGACTCCCTCTGTCCTGACTCCCTCTGTCCTGACTCCCTCTGTACCTCCCTCTGTCCTGACTCCCTGTGTCCTCCCTCTGTACCTCCCTCTGTCCTGACTCCCTCTGTACCTCCCTCTGTCCTCCCTCTGTCCTGACTCCCTGTGTCCTCCCTCTGTCCTGACTCCCTCTGTACCTCCCTCTGTCCTGACTCCCTCTGTACCTCCCTCTGTCCTCCCTCTGTCCTGACTCCCTGTGTCCTGCGTCCTATCAGAGGAACACCAGTCGTCAGTCGAAGCCTCTCAGGGTTCAGGTGATGCACTCGTCAGTTGTTGCTCATCAGTGTTTTGCTCTGAAGGCTCTCAGCTGGTTGGGACAGATCATTCAATGCTCTGGTGAGTCTGGACTTCATTACCCAGAATCCCTCACTCTGTCTGCTTGTGATTGGCGTGAGTGTTTACCTGTTGTATTTCAGATGGTCTGAGGAGGATCCTGTGTCAGGTGGGCCTGCAGAAAGGTCCAGAAGGAGAATACTCCTCGCTGGTTGACAAGCTGATGCTCAACGACTCTAAGATGTGGAAAGGTAACTGCTCACGTATAGAACTTATATATTTACTACATGGCATTGTTTAACACTGGATTCTGATTGGTCGATGACCACACTGTAGACAGTTCTGATCATAAAGTCTCAGCAGAGGCAGTTCAGTCATTTTTAAAATCAGTATTTTGTGTCACAGTTTTGATTTCGGGATGATGTGCAGCGGCTCGTTGTGAAACACCTTCATCACCACATCAGTGTGCCCGATGAATGTATTGTGAAAAATGGCTTGAACTGTGATTATCAGTATATTCACATGTGCTGTGCATTCACATGCTGTGTGTCATGTTGAATCAGTGGCGTCAGTCAGGTGACTTTACTGGTTTTAAAGTATTTCTCCTCTCACAGAAACCATTGAGAGTCAAACTGGTGTTTTGGATTAAACCAAACTGCCCGTGATGTGTCAGTGTTTTTGTCCTGGCGCTCTTCACAGATCTGACACCTGTCCGCCTGCCCACCTGTTCTCCTCCCGACTCAGTGACACTGTTAAAGACAGCAGGGCTGCCTGGACCGCTTGTAGACCGTAACCTTGCATTTCAAGGTTCATAAAATACACCTGAATTCGCAAATATGTGCGATGTTTCTGCAGACAGTCCTGTTAACTTATGTCTCAGCGTCTGCTGTGACAGCAGGTGGCGTTTTCACTCCTGTCAGTGACGATGGCGTTTTACCTTCCAGGAGACGTGTTGTATGATTTTCTCCTGATCATGTTACACTGTGATCATGTGACTGTGCCACTGACCTGTGCTGTGTTGACTCATGTCGATGATGACCTGATGAAAAAATATTTCACCAGCAGCAGCCATTTTTCTTTCCGTCCATATCAGATACATCATGCAAAACCTGATTTGTTGTTTCCTAATTTGTTCATCATCTCAATAAGATAAAAGAAAACACAGAATCAGCAGATTTCTCAAAATCTTCTCGTGTGTCCCAAGGACTCACCACGTTAAAAACTAACATCAACATCACTGCATTTCAATCAATCAATCAATTTTATTTATAAAGCCCAATATCACAAATCACAATTTGCCTCACAGGGCTTTACAGCATACGACATCCCTCTGTCCTTATGACCCTCACAGCTGATCAGGAAAAACTCCCCAAAAAACCCTTTAACGGGGAAAAAAACGGTCGAAACCTCAGGAAGAGCAACTGAGGAGGGATCCCTCTTCCAGGACGGACAGACGTGCAATAGATGTCGTACAGAACAGATCAGCATAATAAATTAACAGTAATCCATATGACACAATGAGACAGAGAGAGAGAGAGACAGAGAGAGAGAGAGACAGACAGACAGAGAGAGAGAGAGAGAGATGCAGGACAGACGGTAATGACAGTAGCTTACAACAACATTAATGAAAGTAATATTATAATTAATAATAATATATTAATATCTGATAGTATACATGTGTGACAATAGTCATATGTGTATAATAACAGTAGAAGTATGACTAATGACTAATGATGGCAGCAGCAGCAGGAGGCATCTGGCAGGACCACGGCAGCAGCACAACCACACACGTCACGCTGTCCAGGCACCGCTGTGATATGAGTTAATCTGAGAGACAGTGGAGCACAAAGGCTCCGGAGAAGAAGCCGAGTTAGTGACATCCAGAATGGCCGAGTTAGCAAGATGCAGTAATAGAATACGAGAGAGAGAGAGAGAGAGAGAGAGAGAGAGAGAGAGAGAGAGATGCAGGTAATGACAGTAGCTTACAACAACATTATTGAAAGTAATAATATTATAGTTATAGTTCTGGCTACTGTGGTACAATATGTTGAAAGTATGTATTAATATCTGGCAGTATACATGTGTGACAATAGTCATATGTGTATAATAACAGTAGAAGTATGACTAATGACTAATGATGGCAGCAGCAGCAGGAGGCATCTGGCAGGACCACGGCAGCAGCACAACCACACACGTCACGCTGTCCAGGCACCGCTGTGATATGAGTTAATCTGAGAGACAGTGGAGCACAAAGGCTCCGGAGAAGAAGCCGAGTTAGTGACATCCAGAATGGCCGAGTTAGCAAGATGCAGTACGGCCGAGTTAGTGACATGCAGTACGGCTGAGTTAGCAAGATGTAGTAACAGGACATATGAGAGAGAGAGAGAGAGAGAGAGAAGGAGAGAAGGTGCCCGGTGTATTATAGGGGGGTCCTCCGGCAGACTAGGCCTAAGTCAGCCTAACTAGGGGCTGGTACAGGGCAAGCCTGAGCCAGCCCTAACTATAAGCTTTATCAAAGAGGAAAGTCTTAAGTCTAGTCTTAAATGTGGAGACGGTGTCTGCCTCCCGGACCGTAACAGGAAGATGATTCCACAGGAGAGGAGCCTGATAGCTGAAGGCTCTGGCTCCTGATCTACTTTTGGAGACTTTAGGGACCACGAGTAACCCTGCGTTCTCAGAGCGCAGTGTTCTGGTGGGATAATATGGCACTATGAGCTCTCTAAGATATGATGGAGCTTGACCATTTAGAGCTTTATAAGTTAACAGTAGGATTTTAAATTCAATTCTGGATTTTACAGGGAGCCAGTGCAGAGAAGCTAAAACAGGAGAAATATGATCTCGTTTCTTAGTTCCTGTTAGTACACGTGCTGCTACATTCTGAATTAGCTGGAGAGTTTTTAAGGACTTACTAGAGCTACCTGATAATAGAGAGTTACAGTAATCCAGCCTAGAGGTAACAAAAGCGTGGACCAATTTTTCTGCATCTTTTCGGGTCAGGATAGGCCTAATTTTCACAATATTACGCTGATGAAAAAATGCAGTCTGTGAGGTTTGTTTTAAATGAGAATTAAAAGACAAATCTTGATCAAATATTACTCCGAGATTTCTTACATTTCATTTCTTTATTCAGTGGTCAGTCTGTGTCAGCAGAGAGACATTAAACCTTATACTTCATTATGTGTTCATTTATCCTGAGTCACATGACCTCATCAAAGTGTTCAACAACGGTTTCACATATCACATGTTGTCCTGATCAACACTACGTCTGTCTGTCTGTCTGTCTGTAGGAGCAAGGAACATCTACCACCAGCTGCTGATGAACAGCCTCCTCATGGACCTCAAATACAAGAAGATCTTTGCTGTCCAGTTCGCCAAGGTAACATACCTGATCAACACACCTGATCAACACACCTGATGCACAGCGAGCGTCTCGTACAGTCACAAAAACAGGAATTCATGCTGAATTATGTGAACACACCAAATTCACTCTTTTTCTGTGAGTTGAGTTTTTTAAATCCTGTGACTGTGTCAAGAAACAAAATCAGTGTTGAGATTCATGAAGTCAGTTTGGGTTGAATTTTGCAGCCTGACACCTGTTAACAGGTCATAAAAGCCCCGCCTCCACTGAGCAGTCCGGTTCAGTCTCATTGTGTCTGTTCCCACAGTAAAAGTTGTGGATGGTCCCAACAGAAGCGTTCCTTAGCGTCCCCATGTTTGGTCCCCCCTCTGTTGGGGTACCTAGCACACAGATCTGGTACTAAAAGGTGGAGCTAGAAACCCTGCAGTCTGATTGGTCAGTAGAGGACGGTCACTCTGGTTTTATGTAACCTCTGTTCATACATCAGTAAACTACAACTATAAAATGACTTCATTCACTTTAAGGTGGAACGTTTACTGTCATGTTTTCCAACATTTTATTTATATTTATGACATTTCATTAAATTTTATTGGACACATTTCAGTATCCCAACTTGGAGCGTTCCATTAATTTTTATTGTCTCTCTTGAATGACACACACTTTTAGTAATGACTTTAAAAATATAGATTAATTTGGAGCGGATTATGTGAAGGTCATATATTCTAATCCTCACTTCCTGTGGGCTACAGCAACACTAAACCCCTGAGCTTGCCTGAGAAGGACTAAATGCACAAAGCTGCTATTTTTAAATATCCCATGGAGAGAGACTCTCACTGCAGCCTGTTCTATTTTGTTGTGAAAATGTGGGCGTGCAGCCTCGTTCTGTGGACGATAAACCAGGTGCAGACTTCCATCTGTGTCACTGCTGATGAGGAAATACAGCGAGTGCTGGACGGAGCAGTGAGTGACAACAACCCCGCCCACATTTAAGAGGACTGTCTGAACAGACCGAGGGTCTAGGTACCATGTCTGAAGGCTTACTGCTGGTTCCAAACTCAAAGTGTTAGGTGGAAACGGAGCTTAACAATTCACCAGTTAATGTTATGAGTTTCGGCTTGAAATCGTCTACAAAGCGACTGATGAAGCCGTGCAGCGTCCGGAGCGCTGACTGTGCATCAGGTGGTTTTTTAACACAGGATCCTTCAGTGATCAGTGGTGAAGAAAATCTGAGTATGATTATTGTTTTATTTGTCAGGTTGTTGTTGCTCTGACTGAATTACTGAACATGTCTTTGTTCTCTGCTCCGTCTGTCCACACTGACTCTCAAAGAAGGTTCTCTTAAATCACAGCTAACAAACAGGTCACTGTTACCAATCAGGACGACGTTTATGTTCATGTGATTTGTTTTATTTCCTTCAAACCACTATAACATCAGACTTTGTTACTGAAGTCAGTTTTACACTGCTGGTACGTTACAGCTGATTGATTAGTCTGTTGGTATTTATCACAGGTAATATTCAATCAGTAAAATTAATTCACTTTGATTTGCACAAAAACCGAAGTGATTTCCATGTCTCCTTCATTATGGGACAGTAAATACAGTTCTGGAGTTTGAATCTGACTCATCCAGTTTAAAGTGTAAGAGCTGTACAGTGAGCAGCCGCCACATAAGACATAATCAGAGAAATAAAATAAATATATTCAGCTGTGTCATCAGTCATCAGTCTTAGTCATCAGTAACTAGTGGGAGGACATTAGTAACCAGTGGGTGGACATTAGTAACCAGCAGGTGGAAATCAGCAACCAGTAGGTGGACATTAGTTACCAGTGGGTGGACACTGGTCACCAGTAGGTGGACATCAGAAACCAGTGGGTGGACATCAATAACCAGTTGGAGAACATCAGTAACCAGTAGGTGGACATCAGTAACCAGTGGGTGGATATCAGTAACCAGTGGGTGGACATTAGTTACCAGTGGGTGGATATCAGTAACCAGTGGGTGGACATTAGGGAACCAATGGGTGGACATTAGGGAACCAATGGGTGGACATCAGTAACCAGGGGGAGGACATCAGTAACCAGTGGGTGGACATCAACAACCAGTGGGTGGACATTAGTAGCCAGTGGGTGGACATTAGTAACCACTAGGTGGACATTAGTAACCACTAGGTGGACATTAGTGAACTAATGGGTGGACATCAGTAACCAGTGGGAGAACATCAGTAACCAGTGGGTGGACATCACTAACCAGTGGGTGGACATCAACAACCAGTGGGTGGACATTAGTAGCCAGTGGGTGGACATTAGTAACCACTAGGTGGACATTAGTGAACTAATGGGTGGACATCAGTAACCAGTGGGAGAACATCAGTAACCAGTGGGTGGACATCACTAACCAGTGGGTGGACATCAACAACCAGTGGGTGGACATTAGTAGCCACTAGGTGGACATCAGTAAGAAAGTGCAGAAAGTGATCAGAGAAAACCACCGTCATGGTTCCTGTTGTCTCTGACTGAGGCTGCAGGTCTGTGGAGCTCTGATTATAAACACGAGGTGATGTCGTTAACATGGACATATTGATACACCTGAGCCCTGCCGACTCATGGTGACGCTGACGTTTGACCTGTTTGTGTTGATACACATGAACACAGTGTTGTTGGTGTTGTTGCCACTGAGCAAGTCTTGTAGGCACAGTTTTTCCACTGTGACCACATTATCTCTGCTCAGCGTGTCTTAACCTCGTTCAGTCCAGGTTAGCCTCCAATCCCTGAGAGCAGCAGGATGTGACGTCATCATTTAGATAAAGTAACAAAAGCCACTGCTGGTTGAAGTGGTCCCAGTGGGTGGACATCACTAACCAGTGGGTGGACATTGGTAACCAGTGGGTAGACATTAGTAACCAGTGGGAGGTCATTAGTCACCAGTAGGTGGTCATTAGTAACCAGTGGGTGGACATCAGTAGCCAGTGGGTGGATATCGGTTACCAGTGGGTGGATATCAGTAACCAGTGGGTGGACATCAGTAACCAGTGGGAGGACATCAGTAACCAGTGGGTGGACATTAGTAACCAGTGGGAGGACATTAGTCACCAGTAGGTGGTCATTAGTCACCAGTGGGTGGACATCAGTAGCCAGTGGGTGGACATCAGTAACCAGTGGGAGGACATTAGTCACCAGTAGGTGGTCATTAGTCACCAGTGGGTGGACATCAGTAGCCAGTGGGAGGACATTAGTTACCAGTGGGAGGACATTAGTTATCAGTAGGTGGTCATTAGTAACCAGTGGGTGGACATCAGTAGCCAGTGGGTGGACATCAGTAACCAGTGGGAGGACATTAGTCACCAGTAGGTGGTCATTAGTCACCAGTGGGTGGACATCAGTAGCCAGTGGGTGGACATCAGTAACCAGTGGGAGGACATTAGTCACCAGTAGGTGGTCATTAGTCACCAGTGGGTGGACATCAGTAGCCAGTGGGTGGACATCAGTAACCAGTGGGAGGACATTAGTTACCAGTAGGTGGTCATTAGTAACCAGTAGGTGGACATCAGTAGCCAGTGGGTGGACATCGGTAACCAGTGGGTGGACATCAGTAACCAGTGGGAGGACATCAGTAACCAGTGGGTGGACATTAGTAACCAGTGGGTGGACATCAGTAACCAGTGAGTGGACATTAGTCACCAGTGGGAGGACATCAGTAACCAGTGGGTGGACATCAGTAACCAGTGGGAGGACATCAGTAACCAGTGGGTGGACATCAGTAACCAGTGGGAGGACATCAGTAACCAGTGGGTGGACATTAGTAACCAGTGGGTGGACATCAGTAACCAGTGAGTGGACATTAGTAACCAGTGGGTGGACATCAGTAACCAGTGGGTGGACATCAGTAACCAGTGGGTGGACATTAGTAACCAGTGGGTGGACATCAGTAACCAGTGAGTGGACATTAGTAACCAGTGGGTGGACATCAGTAACCAGTGGGAGGACATTAGTCACCTGTAGGTGGTCATTAGTCACCAGTGGGTGGACATCAGTAGCCAGTGGGTGGACATCAGTAACCAGTGGGAGGACATTAGTTACCAGTAGGTGGTCATTAGTAACCAGTAGGTGGACATCAGTAGCCAGTGGGTGGACATCGGTAACCAGTGGGTGGACATCAGTAACCAGTGGGAGGACATCAGTAACCAGTGGGTGGACATTAGTAACCAGTGGGTGGACATCAGTAACCAGTGAGTGGACATTAGTCACCAGTAGGTGGTCATTAGTAACCAGTAGGTGGTCATTAGTAACCAGTGGGAGGACATTAGTCACCAGTAGGTGGTCATTAGTAACCAGTAGGTGGACATCAGTAGCCAGTGGGTGGACATCGGTAACCAGTGGGTGGACATCAGTAACCAGTGGGTGGACATTAGTAGCCAGTGGGTGGACATTAGTAACCACTAGGTGGACATTAGTAACCAGTGGGTGGACATTAGTGAACTAATGGGTGGACATCAGTAACCAGTGGGAGAACATCAGTAACCAGTGGGTGGACATCACTAACCAGTGGGTGGACATCAGTAACCAGTGGGAAGACATTAGTAGCCACTAGGTGGACATTAGTAACCAGTGGGAGGACATTACTAACCAGTGCGAGGACATTAACAACCAGTGGGAGGACATTAGTTACCAGTGGGAGAACATCAATAACCAGTGGGATGACATTAGTTACCAGTAGGTGGACATTAGTTACCAGTGGGAAGACATTAGTAGCCAGTGGGTGGACATTAGTAACCAGTTGGTGGACATTAGTTACCAGTGGGAGGACATCAGTAACCAGTGGGTGGACATTAGTAACCAGTAGGAGGACATTAGTCACCAGTAGGTGGTCATTAGTAACCAGTGGGTGGACATCACTATCCAGTGGGTGGACATCGGTTACCAGTGGGTGGACATCAGTAACTAGTGGGAGGACATTAGTAACCAGTGGGTGGACATTAGTAACCAGCAGGTGGAAATCAGCAACCAGTAGGTGGACATTAGTTACCAGTGGGTGGACACTGGTCACCAGTAGGTGGACATCAGAAACCAGTGGGTGGACATCAATAACCAGTTGGAGAACATCAGTAACCAGTAGGTGGACATCAGTAACCAGTGGGTGGATATCAGTAACCAGTGGGTGGACATTAGTTACCAGTGGGTGGATATCAGTAACCAGTGGGTGGACATTAGGGAACCAATGGGTGGACATTAGGGAACCAATGGGTGGACATCAGTAACCAGGGGGAGGACATCAGTAACCAGTGGGTGGACATCAACAACCAGTGGGTGGACATTAGTAGCCAGTGGGTGGACATTAGTAACCACTAGGTGGACATTAGTAACCACTAGGTGGACATTAGTGAACTAATGGGTGGACATCAGTAACCAGTGGGAGAACATCAGTAACCAGTGGGAGAACATCAATAACCAGTGGGTGGACATCACTAACCAGTGGGTGGACATCAACAACCAGTGGGTGGACATTAGTAGCCAGTGGGTGGACATTAGTAACCACTAGGTGGACATTAGTGAACTAATGGGTGGACATCAGTAACCAGTGGGAGAACATCAGTAACCAGTGGGTGGACATCACTAACCAGTGGGTGGACATCAACAACCAGTGGGTGGACATTAGTAGCCACTAGGTGGACATCAGTAACCAGTGGGTGGACATTAGTAACCAGTGGGTGGACATTAGTAACCAGTAGGTGGACATCAGTAACCAGTGGGTGGATATCAGTGACCAGTGGGCGGACATTAGTTACCAGTGGGTGGATATCAGTAACCAGTGGGTGGACATTAGGGAACCAATGGGTGGACATCAGTAACCAGGGGGAGGACATCAGTAACCAGTGGGAGGACATCACTAACCAGTGGGTGGACATCAACAACCAGTGGGTGGACATTAGTAGCCACTAGGTGGACATTAGTAACCAGTGGGAGGACATTACTAACCAGTGCGAGAACATTAACAACCAGTGGGAGGACATTAGTTACCAGTGGGAGAACATCAATAACCAGTGGGAGGACATCAGTAACCAGTGGGATGACATTAGTTAACAGTAGGTGGACATTAGTTACCAGTGGGAAGACATTAGTAACCAGTTGGTGGACATTAGTTACCAGTGGGAGGACATCAGTAACCAGGGGGAGGACATCACTAACCAGTGGGTGGACACCACTAAACAGTGGGTGAACATCAGTATCCAGTGGGTGGACATCAGTATCCAGTGGGTGGACATCAGTAGCCAGTGGGTGGACATCAGTCACCAGTAGGTGGAAATTAGTAACCAGTGGGTGGACATCAGTAACCAGTGGTAGGACATCAGAAACCAGTGATGTGTCAGAGAGGTAACCAGTCAAACCAGTATAGGGTCAGTAACTTCATCAAACAGCTGGTTGATATATCGGTGTCTAGGTTTAAATTTGGGGTTGGGGTGGATAGTGGGATGGCGGGAGGGCGTCGGCCTGGCAGCAGCGACCTCTGACCCAGAGGTGAAATGTCGTCCCCCCCTCTAGAACTACAGACGGCTCCAGACAGATTTTATGGAGGACGACCACGAGCGAGTGGTGTCAGTGACCTCCCTGTCTGTTCAGCTCTTCACCGTCCCGACCATGGTGAGTACTCCTGCTCCTCCTCCTCCTCCTCTGCACCTCCACACACCTGTCTTTCTCTCTGTCTCTGTCTCTGCCTGTCTGTCCTTCCTGCTGGTAGAGTTATGAACGCTTGCAGAGTGACTACGTGACTGACGACCACGACCGTGAGTTCTCCATCACTGACCTGTCAGTACAAATATTCACCGTCCCGTCGCTGGTGAGTTCAGTCTGTCTGTGCTGTAGGTGAGAAATAACACGTTCACCACTGAAACTGAGCTGATGAACACATGAACATCACAACGGGACCAATCAATCTTCATTCAGCATTGTTTATTTTATACAGTGTTGTGATTTATTATCTCGACTCATCTTAAAACTTTGATTTATTTAATTTGTTTTATAAATCTATGACATCATCATCAGGTATGATTCATTAAGTTTGTTAATCCAGTTCTTTTATGGGTCATTCTATATAAATGTGTATCATCTGTAAATGAAATAAATCTGATCCACGTACAAACAGTGATGGGCCTCACACGGAGCCCTGAGGAACTCCACAAGTTCCCTCCAATAATTTATATGTACTATCATTAATCTGAGCAGATTTTAGAGGAAGTTACATCACCTGGGGGGTATTCCATCAAGCAGGCTAAAGACAAATCCAGGCTTAAATGGCCAAGTCTGGCTAATGTGAGCCAGAGTTCTGTTCCATCAAAGTGGCTAAAAATAGCCTCACATCGGTAACCATGGAAACCATGGTTCTGGCTAAGCCTGATACATCGAGCTAAACTCCGGTTTCCGTTCCATCAAACTGAGCCACAACTCCGTTCCATCAAGGTGGTTAACCTGAATCCCAGCCTAGTAACCATGGTAACTTATGCTGCCGGGCAATCCTGGTCTGTAGCAGGATTAAGGTGAGGATTAGCTCCATCTATGATCAACAAATGTTCAATAGACAAGAACAGACACCTAAAAGACAGTTCTGCCAGTGCTTTACACACTCACAACTGTCATGATAAAATAATATGTAGATCATAAAATATATAACATCATTAATCAAAAAAATTAACTATTAAAAAACAAATTAAAATGTAATAAAAATAAGATAATTAAAAAAACAAAACAGTAAAGCCAAAATCAATTTAATAAAAACAAAACTATAATAAAATGAAACTGAGGCATTAAAAAAAGATTGTACATGAATATGTGATTGCCCTCCCATCCCCACCACACTCTGGGCCGAATTCACAAAGAATGAACTGCGGCCGCTGATAGCACCTTGAATTGCACTTCACTTGCACCCGCAGTTTGCTCCGTCTTAACGTCCTATTCACAAAGGATATTGCGCTAATGATATACCAGCACAAACACGCCCACAAAGTTTGGCAGCTGAGTGCAGTTTGCCCCTGATTTGCCCCTGATTGCAATTAGCCACATGGCAAAGTATAAATGCTGGCTTTGCACCAAGAACACCGTGGCAGAACAATGGCAGACTTTGTTTGGCAAAGTACTGAATACTGTACCCTCATGTAGTGATGTCTGCTGGTGAGTCAGTCTAACAGTGTCGGATGGATTGAGGCTGTGGATTTGACCCAGTTTGACCACTTTATAACTATTCCCTCTCACTTGTAGCTGTTTTTTCGTTATCTTTTGAATTTAATATGAATTATGGAACCATTTTTGTTCACGTTTGTTTCCCCGGTTTCCTAAAACAAATTATTGAAAGTTGCTTTTGAAGTGTGTGACAGAAGTGCATTTTGAGAACGACCGCAGACTGTCACCTGTTCAACGCATCAGTATCTTCGGATGCCATTAAAGTAATAATGATTATAATAATAATGTCAAAATATTATTTACAGCCTGATTTAACAGACGATCACTGCTGCCACGATCACTGGAAAGTCTGGGCGAGAGGCTTCCACAGAGGAGCGGCCAGTTTGCACCAGCTTTCTAAAGACGTTATTTACTTTACTCAAACTGCATGTGGCTGTTAGCGCTGGTGTTAGTGAATTAGACGTTGTTTATCAATGAGGCTCATTTGCATAGAAAGGGACAATTTTTCCGCCAAATATATGCATATTACCTAATTTAAATATGTGCAAATGACACCGGAGCACCGAGACACAATCTGCTTGGCAGCACAGTTAGTGGAGCATTTCACCCTCTGCGCATGCTTTGTGAATTAGACGGTATCTCTTTGCTCCATTTTTACCAGTTTAGCGGCTGCAAAAGCCACGCAATCCTTTTGTGAATTCGGCCCTCTGTTTCCAGTTGGCTAGCAAATTCACAGCCAGTTAAGGTCAACTGACACCGGCCATATAAAGAGTGCATCCAAGAGAAGGAGAGGGACACACCCAGAGAGACACAGAGACAGCAGGATATTCTTATATTTTATCCTGACCTGCTGCCAAGTCCTCCTCTGACTACTGAGCCTGCTTCTGTTGAGACATCACAGTGAGGGATGAAGATGGGACACACACCACTGAGGTCTGTCTGTTCCTCATCGTATAGCACATGCCATACATTTAAGGGGATTTTTCTTATTTTGATATAATCAGGGACAGAGCTCACAGTTGACTCCCAAATGATGAGAAATAGATAACTGATACACTCTCACCTGCATTCACTTAATAGTTTTCCTCATCTCCACTGAACTGATGGATTTGCTAAATGTCATTTTCTACAATCAATAGATGAATGTCATGTGATTATTTCCTATAAACTGATCATTTCAGAAATGTCATAATCTACAATCAATGATGTGATAAATGTGATGACTGATATAAAATAGTTTGATTAAATGCATCATCTGAACTTTACATAGGAATCAGTAGATAAATGTGATAAACAGTCTGTCACTAATATTAATTTACACACATGGTGAATTTCATTAGGCAGACTTGAACTGTCAGATTTAATAGGTCTTCTTATCTACATATATTTTGTCCCTTTGATGCAGGATTTATAGAACATGATATTACGCTGACATGCTGAATTTTCTTTGTCACTTACACATTTAGCCTGTCAGCAATATTCCGTCATGCCACCTCCCTTGCTTTATTAATCTGCAGTATTGCCTTTGTTCCTAATCATGTCCTTATAGTCCTCATACACTTCCATAAGGAGCATTTGCTCCGCCACAGAAAAAGCCTCCGCTCGCTCCTTTCCTTTGCTTTTTGACACTTTGCAACATGTTCGGCACTCGACTAGTTTGGGCTTTTTATTTTCCCTGGGCGCGTGCATGAGTTGAGGCTTGAATTAGCGTCAGTTGGAGCCAGCTGATTTCACTTGATGGAACGGTTTGGCGCTAGATTGGGAGTTGGCGTTTAGTCAAACTTTAGACCTTAGTCTGGATATTCTTAGCTACGTTGATGGAATACCCCCCTGGTGTCCTTACAGCTCTGTATGTTCATATAATATCTGAGCGATGGTCAGATCTGTCTGATGAAGGTGACCAATCAGGACACATTAACTCACCTATGGTGTGAAAAATCAGTTCAGTTTCCCCTAAAGGACCGGCTGTGTTCTGTCTTGGTGTGTGTGTGTGTGTGTGTGTGTGTGTGTGTGTGTGTGTGTGTGTGTGTCTCTTTGTCTTTGTGTGTGTGTCTTTGTGTCTGTGTGTTTGTGTGTGTGTGGCAGGCTCGGATGCTGATGGTGGAGGAGAACCTGATGACCACCATCATCAGGACGTTTGTGGATCACCTCCGTCACAGAGACCTGCAGGGACGCTTCCAGTTCGACCGTTACACCGCCCAGCAGGCCTTCAAGTTCGGACGGGTCCAGAGCCTCATCGGAGACCTCAAGTTAGGATCAGTCACACACTGGTCACACACTGGTTACACACTGGTTACATACCAGTTGTTAAAGGTTTTCCTCAGTGGGTGTGTCAGATGTAATGAGGGAGGATCATATGTAGTCATGTGTAAAAGGTGGACTGATGATTCCTTAAAGGATAACTTTGGTATTTTTCAACCTGGGCTCTATTTCCCCATGTGTATGTGTGCGTTTGCACATTAAAAGTGCTTTTTTTCGCCACTGACCGGTTCAGATCACCAGTGCTATCTCTGTAAATAGCATACTAAGCGTTTCCCTGACCCTTCACCTCCTCCCGGCTGTGACGTCATCTCGCGAGAGCTTTGCCTGTGAGGCAAATTGTGATTTGTGATATTGGGCTTTATAAATAAATTGATTGATTGCTTGTTGCCGGAAGAAAACAGGGTACGATATATACGAGGGCAAAGTATGCAACAGTAAATGTGCGTCTTGGAGAAAATTCTAGGTATCAGTATTACATGGCCGCCTTCTCCAATTTATTTTGGGCACATGAAAAAAGGTATCCAGCACTGCCCTGTTGATCAGAAGGGGGAAATCCTCTAACGTAGTTACACAGCGTTTGGTAGTTTCTGTATCATCCCAGGACACATCGAGACCATGAATATTGGGCAACAGGTCCCACTCGCACTGCTCTTCAATTTGTTGGAGCTCCTCGTCCGTATACTCGGGCTCAAATAAGTACGGGCGGCCATCGTAATAAAAGGGCTCATCTTCATTCTCGAAATCTGGTAAATATGCAGCCATGATACAGATGCAGTAAAACTCTCAACTGTACTCCGGGACAACCAGCGCCACTCTGAGCGGTGCTCAGCATGGCTCCTCTATTTTCTTCCAGCAACAAGCAAAGCTCTTGCAAGATGACGTCACAGCCCAGAGGAAGTGAAGGGTCAGGGAAACGCTTGGTATGCTATTTACAGAGATAGCAGTGGCGATCTGAACCGGTCAGTGGCAAAAAAAAAGCACTTTTAATGCACAAACTTATACGGGACGCATTTGCCCCCATATCTACCTCACGGCTGCCGGCTGCATCTGCCTCCCTCAATACTGAACCAGTTTTAGAACGAGTTGTACCTATGAATCATACGCACACATACACATGGGGAAATAGGGCCCAGGTTGAAAAATACCTAAGTTATCCTTTAAATGATCACAAAAACCAGGAACAAGCAAACAATGACATAAAGCCTCTGAAGACACGGAGAAGAGTTGCTGAGTTGGACAACAGGTTGACGGTGTGTCTGTGTGTCCAGGTACGTCCTCATCAGTCGTCCCTCTGAGTGGAGCCAACAGCTCCGAATCAAGTTTCTAGAAGGTCTGGACGCTTTTCTGGAGCTGCTCAAGTGTATGCAGGTAAAGCACACCTGGAGACAGGACACACCTGTACCTGGACAGGTCTGTCTCTGTCTCTGACCCTGTGTGTCTGTCTCTGTGTCTCAGGGTATGGACCCAGTGGTGAGACAGGTGGGACAGCATATAGAGATGGAGCCTGAGTGGGAGGCAGCGTTCACTCTGCAGATGAAACTGACTCACATCATCTCCATGATCCAGGAGTGGTGCTCCACAGACGTAAGACTGGACTACACACCACACTACACACTGTGTACTAATACTACACACTGTACTAATACTACACACTATCTACTAATACTACATACTGTGCTAATACTGCACATTATACTGATACTACACACTGTGCTAATACTGCACACTGTACTAATACTACACACTATCTACTAATACTACATACTGTGCTAATACTGCACATTATACTAATACTACATACTGTGCTAATACTGCACACTGTACTAATACTACACACTATCTACTAATACTACACACTGTGCTAATACTGCACATTATACTGATACTACACACTGTGCTAATACTGCACACTGTACTAATACTACACACTATCTACTAATACTACATACTGTGCTAATACTGCACATTATACTGATACTACACACTGTGCTAATACTGCACACTATCTACTAATACTACACACTGTGCTAATACTGCACATTATACTGATACTACACACTGTGCTAATACTGCACACTGTACTAATACTACACACTATCTACTAATACTACACACTGTGCTAATACTGCACATTATACTGATACTACACACTGTGCTAATACTGCACACTGTACTAATACTACACACTATCTACTAATACTACACACTGTGCTAATACTGCACATTATACTGATACTACACACTGTGCTAATACTGCACACTGTACTAATACTACACACTGTACTGATACTACACACTGTACTAATACTACACACTGTGCTGATACTACACACTGTACTAATACTACACACTGTGCTAATACTACACACTGTACTAATACTACACACTGTGCTGATACCACACACTGTGCTGATACTACACACTGTACTAATACTACACACTGTACTGATACTACACACTGTGCTAATACTACACACTGTGCTGATAATACACACTGTACTAATAGTACACACTGTGCTAATACTACACACTGTACTGATACTACACACTGTACTAATACTACACACTGTGCTGATAATACACACTGTACTAATACTACACACTGTGCTAATACTACACACTGTACTAATACTACACACTGTGCTGATACCACACACTGTGCTAATACTACACACTGTACTAATACTACACACTGTACTGATACTACACACTGTGCTAATACTACACACTGTACTGATACTACACACTGTGCTAATACTACACACTGTACTGATACTACACACTGTGCTGATACCACACACTGTGCTAATACTACATACTGTACTGATACTACACACTGTACTAATACTACACACTGCGCTGATACTGCACACTGTACTAATACTACACACTGTGCTGATATTACACTGTGCTGATACCACACACTGTGCTGATACTACACACTGTGCTGATACTACACACTGTGCTGATACCACACACTGTGCTGATACCACACACTGTGCTGATACTACACACTGTACTGATACTACACACTGTGCTGATACTACACACTGTGCTGATACCACACACTGTGCTGATAATACACACTGTACTAATACTACACACTGTGCTGATAATACACACTGTACTAATACTACACACTGTGCTGATACCACACACTGTGCTGATACTACACACTGTGCTGATATTACACACTGTGCTGATACTACACACTGTCCTGATACTACACACTGTACTAATACTACACACTGTGCTGATACTACACACTGTGCTGATAATACACACTGTGCTGATACTACACACTGTGCTGATACTACACACTGTGCTGATACTACACACTGTGCTGATACCACACACTGTGCTGATAATACACACTGTACTAATACTACACACTGTGCTGATACTACACACTGTGCTGATACCACACACTGTGCTGATAATACACACTGTGCTGATACTACACACTGTGCTGATATTACACACTGTGCTGATACTACACACTGTGCTGATACTACACACTGTACTAATACTACACACTGTACTAATACTACACACTGTGCTGATACTACACACTGTGCTGATACTACACACTGTGCTGATACCACACACTGTGCTGATAATACACACTGTGCTGATACTACACACTGTGCTGATACCACACACTGTGCTGATAATACACACTGTGCTGATAATACACACTGTGCTGATACTACACACTGTACTAATACTACACACTGTGCTGATACTACACACTGTGCTGATACCACACACTGTGCTGATAATACACACTGTGCTGATAATACACACTGTACTAATACTACACACTGTGCTGATATTACACACTGTGCTGATACTACACACTGTACTGATACTACACACTATACTAATACTACACACTGTACAGATAGTACACACTGTACTAATACTGCACACTGTGCTGATATTACACACTGTGCTGATACTACACTGTACTGATACTACACACTACAGATAGTACACACTGTACTAATACTGCACACTGTACTAATGCTACACATTGTACTAATACTACACACTGTACTAATACTGCACATTGTACTAATACTACACTGTACTGATACTACACACTGTACTGATACTACACATTGTACTAGTACTACACACTGTACTAATACTGCACACTGTACTAATACTGCACATTGTACTAATACTACACATTTTGCTAATACTACACACTGTACTAATACTACACATTGTACTAATACTACACACTGCGCTGATACCACACACTGTACTAATACTACACACTGTACTAATACTACACTTTGTACTAATACTACACACTGCGCTGATACCACACACTGTACTAATACTACACACTGTACTAATACTACACTTTGTACTAATACTACACACTGCGCTGATACCACACACTGTACTAATACTACACACTGTACTAATACTACACACTGTGCTGATACCGCACACTGTGCTAGTACTACACACTGCGCTGATACCACACACTGTACTAATACTACACACTGTGCTAATACTACACACTGCACTGATACCACACACTGTGCACTAATACTACACACTGTACTAATACTACACACTGTGTAGTAATACTATACACTGCACTGATACCATATACTGTACTAATACTACACACTGCACTGATACCACACACTGTGCACTAATACTACACACTGTACTAATACTACACACCGTATACTAATACACTGTACTAATACTACACACTGTATACTAATACACTGTACTAATACTACACACTGTATACTAATACACTGTACTAATGCTACACACTGTGTAGTAATACTACACACTGTACTGATACTACACACTATGCTAATACTACACACTGATACTACACACTGTACTAATACTACACACTGTGTAGTAATACTACACACTGTGCTAATACTATACACTGATACTACACCCTGTGCTAATACTACACACTGTACTGATACTACACACTACTAACACTACACACTGCACTGTACTGTACTGGCTGCTGTGTTGTGCTATGGTCTGTTTAAGCGCTGGAATTTGTTATTTACGTGACAGCACCTGAACGCAACACAGGCTCAGCTCCATTGAGTGTGCCATGCTGCGGGTTCGGGCTGGACTCGGTTATAATTGTCTTGGACCCGGGCCAGGTTCGGTCAGGAAAATGCAGCCCGAACAGCGCTCGTGTGTGTGTGTGTGTGTGCGTGCGTGATACAGAGAGCAGAGGAGAATTGTAAATGCGTGACCATGTAGAGACAGAAATGACATGTTGTCGTGTAAATAAGATAAATAACATAAGGCTATTTAGTTAGTTTAATAAAAGGACAAGGTATAGACCTGTTCCATAGGAAAGGTGACCTTAGATGACCTCCCTTATATAATGGTAGAGGAAACACTGGAAATTCTGACCAATCAAGAACAGCTTTCTGATCTGACCTGTGTGTGTGTGTGTGTGTTTCAGGAGCACGTGCTTATCGAGGCCTATAAGAAGTGTCTGAGCGCGCTCAGTCACTGTCAAAGCGGCCTCCCAGACGGTGAGCAGCCAATCAGCTTGAACCTGGCGGGTCACAGCGTGGAGACGTTCAGGTACCAGGTGTCTCAGGACAAAGTGTCCATTCACCTGCCGCTCTGCAGACTGCTGGCAGGTGAGTGTCCCTCAGACTGTCAGACCAATCAGCTTCCGGCTCTGTAGGACCTGTCAGGGTCCAAATGATTGACAGCAGGTTATAATGCTGGTTGATGACATCACTGACTGCTGACTCCTCCCCCCTCTGAACTGACAACAAAACAACAAGTCTCACTGTCTGTCTGCTGCAGCACAAACCGACTTAACCGACGGGTTAAGATACTGAGCGTCATAGAAGAGTGTTGTCTCAGTTTGACCCGGGGTGTCTGCAGGGTCAGACTGATTTGAGAGGCGGGCCTTCTGTGGTGGTCATGACAACAAGTTAACAGTCATCAAACAATGGAGGAGAAACTGGTGGTAGTGGTTGCTGGTAGGGATGGGTCACGATTTTCGAATTTTCGAATAGTCGTTTTATTTTGAAAAATCGATTTTTTTAATGCGACTATTACTATTCGCCGTCTTATTTCCCCCCTTTATTTGACATGCAATTCAGCTCCTAACCGCACGAGGGCAGTATAGGATGGCTACAGTGATGTGAGATGGGCTATCATCTAGTTTGATGCTCTTCTACAAACAGGAGAAACATGCAGAGACTCCTACAGTCATCAAAAAGTTCCATGTGGAACAACTTCGGCAAAATAAACGAAAATGAGGTGCAGTGCAAACCTGTGAGGCAAAACTTGCGTATCTCAAGTCTACAACAAGTATCCACAGTCATTTGAGAGCAAGGCATGCAGGAGGTGGTGAGGGACCGTACGGCCGGGCTCAGCGGCGTGACATGTCTGCAGCGCAAGTGCCGTAGCAGCTCGCCCCCGTTAATCGATTACAGCAGCTCCACCGGCAACGGGAGCAGCGCGACAACCCCCGTCTGTTGCGCGACAACTCTATATTTTACCCAGCTCTTCTATTTTTGTCGCGCTACGCTCCCCTACGCGACCCTCCAGCAGATAAAAACTACATGAAATAGTGTGCTAAACGAGCACAGTGTGTTTTTAAATTAATAAACCATTATCAGAGATGATATGTGATTTTTTTTTTTTTTTACCCATGTTTATCCGTGACATTGTGTAAATGTCCGTGGCGGACAGCACAGCATTACACCACACTGACGGTGTTCTGTGACCTAACCCAGATGAGTCATTCAGACAGGGTGTGATCAGAGAGGGTGTGATCAGAGAGGGTGTGGTCAGAGAGGGTGTGATCAGAGAGGGTGTGATCAGAGAGGGTGTGGTCAGAGAGGGTGTGATCAGAGAGGGTTTGGTTAGAGAGGGTGTGGTCAGAGAGGGTGTGGTCAGAGAGGGTGTGGTCAGAGAGGGTTTGGTTAGAGAGGGTGTAATCAGAGAGGGTTTGGTTAGAGAGGGTGTGGTCAGAGAGGGTGTGGTCAGAGAGGGTTTGGTCAGAGAGGGTTTGGTTAGAGAGGGTTTGGTCAGAGAGGATGTGGTCAGAGAGGGTGTGGTCAGAGAGGGTTTGGTCAGAGAGGGTTTGGTCAGAGAGGATGTGGTCAGAGAGGGTTTGGTCAGAGAGGGTTTGGTTAGAGAGGGTTTGGTCAGAGAGGATGTGGTCAGAGAGGGTGTGGTCAGAGAGGGTTTGGTTAGAGAGGGTTTGGTCAGAGAGGATGTGGTCAGAGAGGGTGTGGTTAGAGAGGGTTTGGTCAGAGAGGATGTGGTCAGAGAGGGTGTGATCAGAGAGGGTTTGGTTAGAGAGGGTGTGGTCAGAGAGGGTTTGGTTAGAGAGGGTTTGGTTAGAGAGGGTGTGGTCAGAGAGGGTGTGGTCAGAGAGGGTGTGGTTAGAGAGGGTGTAATCAGAGAGGGTTTGGTTAGAGAGGGTGTGGTCAGAGAGGGTTTGGTTAGAGAGGGTGTGGTCAGAGAGGGTTTGGTTAGAGAGGGTTTGGTTAGAGAGGGTGTGGTCAGAGAGGGTGTGGTCAGAGAGGGTGTGGTTAGAGAGGGTGTAATCAGAGAGGGTTTGGTTAGAGAGGGTGTGGTCAGAGAGGGTTTGGTTAGAGAGGGTTTGGTTAGAGAGGGTGTGGTCAGAGAGGGTTTGGTCAGAGAGGGTTTGGTTAGAGAGGGTGTGATCAGAGAGGGTTTGGTTAGAGAGGGTTTGGTTAGAGAGGGTGTGGTCAGAGAGGGTTTGGTCAGAGAGGGTTTGGTTAGAGAGGGTGTAATCAGAGAGGGTTTGGTTAGAGAGGGTGTGGTCAGAGAGGGTGTGGTCAGAGAGGGTTTGGTTAGAGAGGGTGTAATCAGAGAGGGTTTGGTCAGAGAGGGTGTGGTCAGAGAGGGTTTGGTCAGAGAGGGTTTGGTTAGAGAGGGTTTGGTCAGAGAGGATGTGGTCAGAGAGGGTGTGGTCAGAGAGGGTTTGGTCAGAGAGGGTTTGGTCAGAGAGGATGTGGTCAGAGAGGGTTTGGTCAGAGAGGGTTTGGTTAGAGAGGGTTTGGTCAGAGAGGATGTGGTCAGAGAGGGTGTGGTCAGAGAGGGTTTGGTTAGAGAGGGTTTGGTCAGAGAGGATGTGGTCAGAGAGGGTGTGGTTAGAGAGGGTTTGGTCAGAGAGGATGTGGTCAGAGAGGGTGTGATCAGAGAGGGTTTGGTTAGAGAGGGTGTGGTCAGAGAGGGTTTGGTTAGAGAGGGTTTGGTCAGAGAGGGTTTGGTTAGAGAGGGTTTGGTCAGAGAGGGTTTGGTTAGAGAGGGTTTGGTTAGAGAGGGTTTGGTCAGAGAGGGTTTGGTCAGAGAGGGTTTGGTCAGAGAGGGTGTGATCAGAGAGGATGTGGTCAGAGAGGGTTTGGTCAGAGAGGGTTTGGTTAGAGAGGGTTTGGTCAGAGAGGATGTGGTCAGAGAGGGTTTGGTCAGAGAGGGTGTGGTCAGAGAGGGTTTGGTTAGAGAGGGTTTGGTCAGAGAGGATGTAGTCAGAGAGGGTTTGGTCAGAGAGGATGTGGTCAGAGAGGGTTTGGTCAGAGAGGATTTGGTTAGAGAGGGTTTGGTCAGAGAGGATGTGGTCAGAGAGGGTGTGGTCAGAGAGGGTTTGGTTAGAGAGGGTTTGGTCAGAGAGGGTTTGGTCAGAGAGGGTTTGGTCAGAGAGGATGTGGTCAGAGAGGGTGTGATCAGAGAGGGTTTGGTTAGAGAGGGTGTGGTCAGAGAGGGTTTGGTTAGAGAGGGTTTGGTCAGAGAGGGTTTGGTTTGAGAGGGTTTGGTCAGAGAGGGTGTGGTCAGAGAGGATGTGGTCAGAGAGGGTTTGGTCAGAGAGGATGTGGTCAGAGAGGGTTTGGTCAGAGAGGGTTTGGTCAGAGAGGGTGTGGTCAGAGAGGGTTTGGTCAGAGAGGATGTGGTCAGAGAGGGTTTGGTCAGAGAGGATGTGGTCAGAGAGGGTTTGGTCAGAGAGGGTTTGGTCAGAGAGGGTTTGGTCAGAGAGGGTTTGGTCAGAGAGGATGTGGTCAGAGAGGGTTTGGTCAGAGAGGGTTTGGTCAGAGAGGATGTGGTCAGAGAGGATGTGATCAGAGAGGGTGTGGTCAGAGAGGGTGTGGTCAGAGAGGATGTGATCAGAGAGGGTGTGGTCAGAGAGGGTTTGGTCAGAGAGGATGTGATCAGAGAGGGTGTGGTCAGAGAGGATGTGGTCAGAGAGGATGTGATCAGAGAGGGTTTGGTCAGAGAGGATGTGGTCAGAGAGGATGTGATCAGAGAGGGTGTGGTCAGAGAGGGTTTGGTCAGAGAGGATGTGATAAGAGAGGGTGTGGTCAGAGAGGGTTTGGTCAGAGAGGATGTGATCAGAGAGGGTTTGGTCAGAGAGGATGTGATAAGAGAGGGTGTGGTCAGAGAGGGTTTGGTCAGAGAGGATGTGATCAGAGAGGGTGTGGTCAGAGAGGATGTGGTCAGAGAGGATGTGATCAGAGAGGGTTTGGTCAGAGAGGGTGTGGTCAGAGAGGGTGTGGTCAGAGAGGATGTGGTCAGAGAGGGTGTGATCAGAGAGGGTTTGGTTAGAGAGGGTGTGGTCAGAGAGGGTTTGGTTAGAGAGGGTTTGGTCAGAGAGGGTTTGGTTTGAGAGGGTTTGGTCAGAGAGGGTGTGGTCAGAGAGGATGTGGTCAGAGAGGGTTTGGTCAGAGAGGATGTGGTCAGAGAGGGTTTGGTCAGAGAGGGTTTGGTCAGAGAGGGTGTGGTCAGAGAGGGTTTGGTCAGAGAGGATGTGGTCAGAGAGGGTTTGGTCAGAGAGGATGTGGTCAGAGAGGGTTTGGTCAGAGAGGGTTTGGTCAGAGAGGGTTTGGTCAGAGAGGGTTTGGTCAGAGAGGATGTGGTCAGAGAGGGTTTGGTCAGAGAGGGTTTGGTCAGAGAGGATGTGGTCAGAGAGGATGTGATCAGAGAGGGTGTGGTCAGAGAGGGTGTGGTCAGAGAGGATGTGATCAGAGAGGGTGTGGTCAGAGAGGGTTTGGTCAGAGAGGATGTGATCAGAGAGGGTGTGGTCAGAGAGGATGTGGTCAGAGAGGATGTGATCAGAGAGGGTTTGGTCAGAGAGGATGTGGTCAGAGAGGATGTGATCAGAGAGGGTGTGGTCAGAGAGGGTTTGGTCAGAGAGGATGTGATAAGAGAGGGTGTGGTCAGAGAGGGTTTGGTCAGAGAGGATGTGATCAGAGAGGGTTTGGTCAGAGAGGATGTGATAAGAGAGGGTGTGGTCAGAGAGGGTTTGGTCAGAGAGGATGTGATCAGAGAGGGTGTGGTCAGAGAGGATGTGGTCAGAGAGGATGTGATCAGAGAGGGTTTGGTCAGAGAGGGTGTGGTCAGAGAGGGTGTGGTCAGCTCAGCGGCGGTGTCCTCAGGGAGTTCCTGATGTTTTCTGCACCCTGAGCTGATCGTGGAGTCAGAGGGTCTGATTGATGAATCATCAGTAAACCTGTGAGCAGATCTGCATGTTAATCTGTGGTAATTACAGATAAATGACAGTTTGGAGCTGCACTGCATTCAGAGGGACGTGGAGGAGGAGGAGGTGGAGGAGGAGGAAGCGGTGGAGGAAGGGAAGGAAGAGGAGGAAGGGGAGGAGGAGGAGGAGGAGGAAGGGAAGGAGGAGGAGGAAGGGGAGGAGTTATTTATTCAGAAAACAAATAAAACGCTGATGTGTTTCCTCCTCAGGTCTCCATGTTCTCCTCAGCAGGACTGAAGTGGCGTCTCGTTTCCCCGAGCAGCTTCCTCTGGTCAGTGACATCATCATCACCACATGTAAACTGTATCATTCCATCACTGTTAACATGTGTGTGTGTGTGTGTGTGTGCAGGGTGAGCTCAGCCCCCCCCTCCTCATCGAGCTCCCCCTCCGCTGCCTGGTGCTCTGTGCCCAGGTGCATGCTGGGATGTGGAGGAGGAACGGCTTCTCTCTAATCAACCAGGTGAGTCCTGATCAGACATCCTATAATACTCATCCAGCAGGTCCCCTGTGTTTGACACTAACAGCAACTGCCATCTCCTCTGTTTGTTTGTTTGTTTGTTTGTTTCAGATTTATTATTATCACAACGTGAAGTGCAGAGTGGAGATGTTTGATAAGGACATCATCATGCTGCAGGTACAAACAACAACAACAACAGCAACAGCTGTTTGTTTATTTGGTGTGTGTGGTTTCCTGAGGGTGTTTATTGATTGTTGTTTGTTTGTTTATGTGTAGGCGGGGGCGTCCATGATGGATCCAAACCACTTCCTGATGATTGTCCTTAGTCGGTTTGAACTGTTTCACATCTTCAGCTCCGCAGACTGTCGCAAGAGGTTCAGAGAGGCCAACAAGGTCTGTGCTGATTCTACTGCTAGTCTACTGTGATTCTACTATGACTACTATGACTCTCCTGTGATTCTACTGTGATTCTACTATGACTCCTGTGACTCTCCTGTGATTCTACTGTGATTCTACTATGACTACTGTGACTACTGTGATTCTACTATGACTACTGTGATTCTACTGTGATTCTACTATGACTACTGTGACTACTGTGATTCTACTGACTACTGTGATTCTACTGTGACTCTCCTGTGATTCTACTGTGATTCTACTGTGATTCTGCTATGACAACTGTGACTTTCCTGTGATTCTGCTGTGATTCTACTATGACTACTGTGACTACTGTGATTCTACTGTGACTCTCCTGTGATTCTACTGTGATTCTGCTATGACAACTGTGACTTTCCTGTGATTCTGCTGTGATTCTACTATGACTCCTGTGACTCTCCTGTGATTCTACTGTGATTCTACTATGACAACTGTGACTCTCCTGTGATTCTACTGTGATTCTACTGTGATTCTGCTATGACAACTGTGACTTTCCTGTGATTCTGCTGTGATTCTACTATGACTACTGTGACTACTGTGATTCTACTGTGACTCTCCTGTGATTCTACTGTGATTCTGCTATGACAACTGTGACTTTCCTGTGATTCTGCTGTGATTCTACTATGACTCCTGTGACTCTCCTGTGATTCTACTGTGATTCTACTATGACTCCTGTGACTCTCCTGTGATTCTACTGTGATTCTACTATGACAACTGTGACTCTCCTGTGATTCTACTGTGATTCTACTGACTACTGTGACTCTCCTGTGATTCTACTGATTCTACTATGACTACTGTGACTCTCCTGTGATTCTACTGTGATTCTACTATGACTACTGTGACTCTCCTGTGATTCTACTGTGATTCTACTATGACTACTGTGATTCTACTGTGATTCTACTATGACAACTGTGACTCTCCTGTGATTCTACTGTGATTCTACTGTGACTACTGTGACTCTCCTGTGATTCTACTGTGATTCTACTATGACTACTGTGACTCTCCTGTGATTCTACTGTGATTCTACTATGACTACTGTGACTCTCCTGTGATTTTACTCTGATTCTACTATGACTACTTTGACTCTCCTGTGATTCTACTGTGACTCTACTGTGACTTTACTGTGATTCTACTGTGACTCTACTGTATGTCTGACAGGATGTGGTCCAGCAGAACAACACTCTGATCGAGGAGATGCTTCATCTCATCATCATGGTCATCGGTCAGTCCGAAACGTTATTTAAACAGTGTCACTCACACCATCAGAGACATGGTTACCATGGAGACGTGTTAGACAAGTGGAAATATGGGATGGACAGTGATGAAGTGTGTGTGTGTGTGTGTGTGTGCGTGTGTGTGTGCGTGCAGGTGAGCGGTATGTGTCAGGTGTGGGACAGGTGGAGCCGTTTGATGAGGTCAGAAGAGAAATCATCCACCAGCTGTCCATCAGACCCATGGCTCACAGTGAGCTGGTTAAAGCTCTGCCAGAGAACGTGAGACACCTGTCTGTCTGTCTGTCTGTCTGTCTGTGTGTCTGTCTGTCTGTGTGTCTGTGTGTGTGTCCGTGCGTCCGTCTGTCTGTGTGTCTGTCTGTCTGTGTGTGTGTCTGTCTGTCTGTGTGTCTGTGTGTCCGTGCGCCTGTCTGTCTGTCTGTCTGTCTGTCTGTCTGTGTGTCCGTGCGTCTGTCTGTCTGTGTCTGTCTGTCTGTCTGTGTGTCTGTGTGTGTGTCCGTGCGCGTGTCTGTCTGTCTGTGTGTCCGTGCGTCTGTCTGTCTGTGTGTCTGTCTGTGTGTCTGTCTGTGTGTCTGTCTGTCCGTGTACGTGTGTCTTTCTGTCTGTCCGTCCGTCCGTGTCTGTCTGTCTGTCCGTCCGTCTGTCCGTGTGTGTGTCCGTGCGTCTGCCTCCAGTTAATGTCTCTCTTGTCATATTTCAGGGTAATAAGGAGACAGGTCTGGAGAGAGTCATTGACACTGTGGCTTCATTCAAGTTAGTTTCTCTAACATCTCCACCTTAAATGCACATGGTCACCTGAATACTGTTGTCAGTACTGACAGTGTGTGTGTGTGTGTGTGTGTGTGTGTGTGCGCGCGCGCGCGTGTGTGAACAGGAAGCCAGGTGTAACAGGTAGAGGTCTGTATGAGCTGCGTCCTGAGTGGAACAAACACTTTAACCTCTACTTTCATCACTACAGCAGAGCCGACCAGTCTAAGGTACACGTACACACACACGCACACGTACACACACACACACACACACACACACACACACAGGTGTTGACAGGTGTGTCGTCATGGTAACAGAGTGTGGTGTGTTGCAGGCTGAGGAGGCTCAGAGGAAGCTGAGGAGACAGAACGGAGAGGACACAGGTAAACAGTGAGACGCAGGAACAGCAAGTAACCTGAGTGATGATGTCACATTGCTAACATGTGTGTGTGTGTGTGTGTGTATGTCTGCAGCCCTCCCCCCCCCTCCCCCCCCCCCTCTCTGTCCTCTGTTCGGCAGCCTGGTAAACCTGCTGCAGTGTGACGTCCTGTTGGCTGTAGAGGGCGCTGTGCTGCAGTGGGCCGTGGAGCCCAGCGGGGGGGGCTGGACCGAGTCCATGCTGCAGAGGGTGAGACACAATCAGACAGACGAGGGGGGGGGGGGGGTATTTATACTCCTGTATGATGTCAGCATGATTAACTGTGCGTGTACTTCCTGTCCTGTGTGTCCAGGTGCTTCACCTGGTGGGTGTGGCTCTGTTGGAGGAGCAGCAGCAGCTGGAGAGCAGCAGCAGAGATGATGACATCACCTTTAACTACACCTGCAAGATCACACGTAAGTGCACACACACTATTCACTCGTTAGTCTGTCCCAAGGGTTAATGACACACACCTGGGGACACTGGTTAGTCTGTCCCAAGGGTTACGTCCAACAGTAGGATTTTAAATTCAATTCTGGATTTTACAGGGAGCCAGTGCAGAGAAGCTAAAACAGGAGAAATATGATCTTGTTTCTTAGTTCCTGTTAGTACACGTGCTGCTGCATTCTGAATTAGCTGGAGAGTTTTTAAGGACTTACTAGAGCTACCCGATAATAGAGAGTTACAGTAATCCAGCCTAGAGGTAACAAAAGCGTGGACCAATTTTTTTCTGCATCTTTTCGGGTCAGGATAGGCCTAATTTTCACAATATTACGCAGATGAAAAAATGCAGTCCGTGAGGTTTGTTTTAAATGAGAATTAAAAGACAAATCTTGATCAAATGTTACTCCGAGGTTTCTTACGGTAGTGCTAGAGGCCAGAGCAATGCCATCTAGAGAAACTATGTCATCAGATAAAGAGTCTCTGAGTTGTTTGGGGCCAAGAACCATAACTTCAGTTTTGTCTGAATTTAACATCAGGAAATTGGTGCTCATCCAGGTTTTTATGTCTTTAAGGCATTTAATGTCATCACTCTGTATGCTCGTCATGATGTCATCACTCTGTATGCTCGTAATGATGTCATCACCCTATGTTTGATGTGATTACAGCACAGTGGTGGCAGAGGAATAAATAATGAATCATGGTGGGGTGTTTTTACTCTGCTCACAACTAACATATTTTATTTATGTTTCTATTTTTAAAATCTTTTGCGACCAAATGTGTTAATTTTGTAAAATCTGATGAAAAGTTTTATTTTTGTTTATGTTTTAACAACAGATTTTTGATTCTGAGTCGTTCAGAGTTTAGGGAGGTGAAGTGTTTGCAGTTACTCAAGGAAGTGACATCACAGACAGCACAAGTATCAGTGTAGGCTCTGCTGAACTGTCTATGTGTCAGAGTGTAAAGGGTTAAAGGTTCTGACACCTGCAGGTGCCCTACATCATCACCTGTCTCACTGTGTCCAGGTCCAGGTGAAGCTCCCAGTACTTCAGGAAGTGTCCTGGCTCTGTTGGAGAGTCTGCAGAACGCTCCTCACCTGGAGGTCCACAAAGACATGATCACCTGGATCCTCAAGGTGAGCTCTGATGTCACTGTGAGGTCACAGCTTGCAGGTTAACGTCTCCTGTTTAATCCACCTGGTGTGTTCCTTCAGTTTACACATGTTGTTCCATCAGATATGACCTCATAAGTGAGAACCAATCACAAGCTGAGAACTAAGAAGTTTAAAAGAACGAAACTGAACGGGACACAACACCTGTAAACATCTGTAAACAAACACCTGTAAACACCTGACTCTCATCCCTGATTGGACGGTGGATATTTCCTTCCATAGTTGTGTTGGTGAAATGAAACTGGTCCTCAGGGCGTCCCACAGGGCTCCGTCCCACAGGGCTCCGAGCCACCGGGCCGAGCCACAAGGCGTCCTTCCAGTCGGGCGTCTGTTGCACAGGGCTCCTTCCTGGGCCCCTGTTTATCCTCAGTCACATCATGGAGTCTGTGTCTCAGGGACTGTCTGTCCTCTGGCGGTTTGACTTTCGGGTGGTGATGTAATGTGTGTTTGTGTGTTCAGATGGTGGCGAACATCAAGACAATGAGAGAACGAACATCCTCTACCTCCACCATCACCATCAGCCCAGGACAGGAACTGGAGGAGGTAAAACTTTATTAGCATCAGAAGACTTTCTCCTGCTGCTGCTGCTGCTGCTGCTTATTGTTTCTGTCAGAATGAGATCAGTACTGATTATTGATCAGCTGTTGGGTGGTGTCGTGTCCCTGCAGACGGTGCGAGACAAAGATAAGGCGGAGAGGAAGAGGAAGGCGGAGATGGCTCGTCTGAGGAGAGAGAAGATCATGGCTCAGATGTCGGAGATGCAGAAACACTTCATCAACGAGAACAAAGAACTGTTTCAGCAGAGTCTGGAGGAGCTGGAGGCGTCCACGTCTGCTGCTGCGGACAACAGGTACACCTGGACACACCTGTAAACACCTGTATACACCTGGACACAACTGTATACATCTTTATACACCTGGACACACCTGTAAACACCTGTATACACCTTTATACACCTGTATACATCTGGACACACCTGTATACGCGTTTATACACCTATATACATCTGGACACACCTGTATACGCCTTTATATACCTGTATACACCTGTACATACCTGTATACGCCTTTATACACCTGTATACACCTGTACACACCTGTATACGCCTTTATACACCTGTATACACCTGTATACGTCTTTATACACCTGTATATGTCTTTATACACCTGTACACACCTGTATACGTCTTTATACATCTGTATACACCTGGATACACCTTTATACACCTGGACACTCCTGTATACGCCTTTATACACCTGTATACACCTGTACATACCTGTATACGCCTTTATACACCTGTACACACCTGTATACGCCTTTATACACCTGTATACGCCTTTATACACCTTTATACACCTGGACACTCCTGTATACACGTCTATACACCTTTCTACGCCTGGACACACCTGTATACACGTCTATACACCTTTCTACACCTGGACACACCTGTATACACCTTAATACACCTGTATACACCTGGGCACACGTGTATACACCTGGACACACCTGTATATACCTGGACACACCTGTATACACCTGTATATACCTGTATACACCTCTATATACCTACATACCTGTATGTGCCTGTATATACATACCTGGACTGGGGTTGTCATGAGAACCAATACTTTGGTACCAAGCCAATGCCAACACGAAAAAATACATTGGCACCTGTTTTTTTTTTTGGTTTTGTTTTTTTTTCAATACCGGAAGTACCGGATACAACTTTGCCCTCATCGGGCCGTGTCGATTCCTGTCAGAACTGACGGGGGCAGTATACGCGTATCAGTCTTTGCAGAGGATGTGTGCCGAAGAACGCCTGTTTTTTATCGTCTTTTGCTAGAAACAATGGCTTCTACAAGTGCTAGAGCTTAGATCGGGCCCAAAAAATCCAGCCCAGCCCAAACCCACCCGAGCCCAGGCATGTTCTGTCCAAGCCCAGCCCAGCCCTTTAACTGTAATTATGAGCCCGAGCCCGTTTTAAACCCTTTTTTAAGGATACGAATGTGGACATTGAAGGCTGACTCTCGTCTTTCTTTCCATTGCAAGCCTTCGTCATGTGCCTCTTAAGTGTCGAGGTCCCCATCTTTTTGTTGTCATATACCAGCATCACGCTGCACTTGGTACACTCGATGAAGCCGACACACACTTTGTCACTGTCGATCACTCAAATGTGCGCGGCCAGTGGCGCCATCAAGGGGGGGCCACGGCCCCAACCCCCAGGTATGATAAGTAGTTGGTTCCATAGCCTAGGCCTATTATGAGGAGCCCGACCCGTCCAAGCCCGAGGATAGTTGTGGGAAATTACGGTCGGGTTGGGTCTGGGTTGGGTTCAGGCTCGGGCAGAGAATCTAAGCTCTAACAAGTGCTGCTGGAGCCACAACACCTCGGCTTGTCGAAAAGTCAGGTAGTAGGAGTGCCTCCTAAGTTTCCAGACCAAAGGAGGAAACTCTTCAAACCTGGCTAAACACTTAACAGTCACACCTGTTCTTCTCTATGGATTTTCCCCGCAACCGTTCGTCATAACGAGAAGCCACGTATCATGTGAAATAGGGGAACCGCAGCTTTCCAACAAGACCAAGCACTTGTCGGTAGTCCAGTGTTTTCACAACAAAAAGAAATGATGAAGTTACACTAAAATGATGTATAACAGAGCTTTCATACAGCTTTGCACACACATTACTCTTGGATGGATTACTCGCGAATGCAGGCTCGCATGAAAGCACAGGACCAGAGCTTTCCAGTGATACCACACACATCATTGTGCTGTCATCCCATCACGCTATAAATCCAGATCAATTGTCTACAAAATAAAAACCTGACGAATTTCTTTACAATCCATTATATAGATCTTGTTATCAGTCACTTCATATAGCGAGGAATAATATTATTACTATTTTTCTATGATCTTAGATGTAAATATTGCATGTTTCTTTCAGATAAAACACATTTTTGACTTGTGAATGAGTCAATGGAATTTCTTGCAAAAATGAAAAAATACTGGTAATCATGTCCGCCTGGCACAAACCACATGTTTTGGACAACTGTGAAGTGACAGAATGTCCCACCATCATGGTTCTTATATTGCAAGATTCCAGAGAGTCTCCCCTCTTCATATATGGCAGAATATGTCTTCTTCCAACTTGCTATGCTGAGATACATGTAAAAATGTAAGAATTTAGGCACACAGAATTGTTTTTTTCATTGATATAAAAAATAATATAAAATACAGGCACATAGAAGGACATGGAATGATGGCAAATCTGGTTAGCCCTGATTGTCCTGAAAAAAACAAGATATAGCATGTGTATGTAGCCTTTATAATGACTGTGATATGAGCTTAAAGGTAAAGGCAGTAACCCAAAAAAGGCCTAGGGCCCATAGGGTTAAAGAATTCAAGGTGAGTGAGTTTGAATTTCTGTGTTTTGATTTTTGTCGTGGCATCGAATGAGTATCGAGAATCGTGGAAATTCACTGGTATTGGTATCGACTACTGAAATTCTGGTATCGTGACAAGCCTAACCTGGATACACCTTTATACACCTGTATATACCTAGACACATCTGTATACACCTGTACATACCTGTATGTACCTGTTTATACATACCTGAATACACTTGGATACACCTGCAGACAGCCGTGCACACAGATGTGGTGTAGACACACAGGTGATGAAGATTTCTCATCTCATCCGAGAATATTAAAATGATGTCTTCTTCTGCCCCCCCCTCCCAGTCCTCCCAGTTCAGACTCCACCTGTATCTCACAGGTGTGTGTTGGTCCCAGGAGGGTGGGCAGAGCTGAGCGCCGGCAGCTGGTGACCTGCATCCTGTGTCAGGAGGAACAGGAGGTCAGAGGTCATGGCAGAGCCATGGTGCTGGCAGCATTCGTCCAGAGGTCCACAGTTCTGTCCAAAAACCGCCGCCGCAACCTCCCTGACCCAGGTGGGCGGGGCCTCAGTATGACATCAGTAGGACAGCAGCCAATTAGTGTTAACCAGTGTTGATTGACAGATGTGTGACTGTGTGTTTCAGAGCATCACAACCCACTGTTCATGCACCCTGACCTGTCTCTGGGGATCCACACCGCCAGCTGTGGACACATCATGCATGCCACCTGTTGGCAGAGGTGAGAATCTGCCGCCACACACGGGACTGACAACACGCCATCATTCAGAGGGCGAACATCAAACAGGAAATACTCACCTGTCTGTGTGTTCAGGTACTTTGAGGCAGTGCAGCTGAAAGAGCAGAGACGACAGCAGCGTCTGCGAGGTCACACCAGCTACGACGTGGAGAACGGCGAGTTCCTGTGTCCACTGTGCGAGTGTCTGAGCAACACTGTGATCCCCCTGCTGCCACACACACACTCACCTGACCACAGGTACACACTCACCTGACCACATGTACACACTCACCTGACCACATGTACACACTCACCTGACCACATGTACGCACTCACCTGACCACAGGTACACATTCACCTGACCTCAGGTACACACTCACCTGACCACATGTACACACTCACCTGACCACAGGTACACACTCACCTGACCACAGGTACACACTCCGGACCTCAGGTATACACTCACCTGACCTCAGGTACACACTCACCGGACCACAGGTACACACTTCGGACCACAGGTACACACTCACCTGACCACAGGTACACACTCCCCTGATCTCAGGTATACACTCACCTCACCACAGGTAGACACTCACCTGACCTCATGTACACACTCACCTGACCACAGGTACACACTCACCGGACCACAGGTACACACTCACCTGACCACAGGTACACACTCACCTGACCTCAGGTACACACTCACCGGACCACAGGTGCACACTCATCTGACCTCATGTACACACTCACCTGACCACAGGTACACACTCACCTGACGAACAGGTACACACTCACCTGAGTATCTTTTTCTCTCAGTGTCGATCATCCCAGTTTGGAGGCGTGGCTTAAAACGACCAATCAGCAGATAGCAGCACTACACTTTGCCCACAGGAAGCAGTGTGACGGTCAGTTACCTGTCAGTCATTAAGAGGGGCGGACTCATATGATCCAGGTCTGTGTGTGTGTAACTGTGTGTGTGTGTGCGTGTGTGTGTATTTCAGGTGTAGCAGAGGGGGCGGAGCCTGCTGTACCTGAAGGATTCAGAGTCGACTTCTCTCCACAGTGAGTCAGCACTTGTTTGTACTTCTGTTGTTCCTCTGTACGTCTGTCAGGACATGATGTCAGCAGGTGATGATGTCACTGTTTCCCTCAGGAACCCGTTCTCCAGCAGCGTCAGTGAGATGATCACCACGTTCAGCATGTCCACGTACAAGGTGGGACTGAAGGTGAACCCCAACGAGCAGGACACCAGAGTCCCAGTGCTGAGCTGGTCCACCTGCGCCTACACCATCCAGAGTATAGGTACACACACACCTGAGAGGTCATAAGGTACACACACACCTGAGAGGTCATAAGCTACACAGACACCTGAGAGGTCAGAGGTACACACACACACCTGAGAGGTCATAAGGTACACACACACACCTGAGAGGTCAGAGGTACACACACACACGCACACACACACACACACACACACACACACCTGAGAGGTCATAAGGTACACACACACCTGAGAGGTCAGAGGTATACACACACCTGAGAGGTCATAAGGTACACACACACCTGAGAGGTCATAAGCTACACAGACACCTGAGAGGTCAGAGGTACACACACACACCTGAGAGGTCATAAGGTACACACACACACCTGAGAGGTCAGAGGTACACACACACACGCACACACACACACACACACACACACACACACACACACACACCTGAGAGGTCATAAGGTACACACACACCTGAGAGGTCAGAGGTATACACACACCTGAGAGGTCATAAGGTACACACACACCTGAGAGGTCATAAGGTACACACACATACCTGAGGGATCAGAGGTACACACACACCTGAGAGGTCATAAGGTACACACACACCTGAGAGGTCAGAGGTACACACACACCTGAGAGGTCATAAGGTACACACACACCTGAGAGGTCATAAGGTACACACACATACCTGAGGGGTCAGAGGTACACACACACCTGAGAGGTCATAAGGTACACACACACCTGAGAGGTCATAAGGTACACACACATCTGAGAGGTCATAAGGTACACACACACCTGAGAGGTCATAAAGTACACACACACACACACACACACACACACCTGAGAGGTCATAAGGTACACACACACCTGAGAGGTCAGAGGTACACACACACCTGAGAGGTCATAAAGTACACACACACACACACACACACACACACACACACACACCTGAGAGGTCATAAGGTACACACACACCCCTGAGAGGTCAGAGGTACACACACCCACACCTGAGGGATCAGAGGTACACACACACACACACACACACACACACACACACCTGAGAGGTCAGAGGTACACACACACCTGAGAGGTCAGAGGTACACACACACACACACACGTGAGGGGTCAGAGGTACACACACACACACACACACCTGAGAGGTCAGAGGTACACATACACACACCTGAGAGGTAACAGGTACAAACACACACACACACACACCTGAGAGGTCAGAGGTACATGCACACACACATACAAATCTGAGAGGTCAGAGATACACATACACACACACACACACACTCACACACCTGAGAGGTCAGAGGTACACACACACTTGAGAGGTCAGGGGTACACACACACACCTGAGAGGTAACAGGCATACACACACACACACCTGAGAGGTCAGAAGTACACACACACCTGAGAGGTAACAGGCACACACACACACACACACACACACACACACACACACCTGAGAGGTCAGAGGTACACACACACCTGAGAGGTCAGAGGTACACGCTCACACACCTGAGAGGTAACAGGCGCACACACACACACACACCTGAGGGGTCAGAGGTACTCACACACACATCTGAGAGGTCAGAGGTACACACTCACACACCTGAGAGGTAACAGGCGCACACACACACACTCACACACGTGAGGGGTCAGAGGTACACACACACCTGAGAGGTCAGAGGTACACACTCACACACCTGAGAGGTAACAGGCGCACACACACACACACACACACACACACACACACACCTGAGGGGTCAGAGGTACTCACACACACATCTGAGAGGTCAGAGGTACACGCACACCTGACGGGTCAGAGGTATACACACACCTGACGGGTCAAAGGTCATGCTGACTGTGTGTTTCTTTGCAGAGCGCCTCCTGATGGACGACGAGAAGCCATTGTTTGGAAGTTTACCTTGCAGACAGGTAACACACTCAGTCTGTACGGGTTGTCTGATTGGACAGGAGGGGTTGGGTGGTGGGGCTTTAGAGGTTGAGCTGATCAATAATCAGTCACAGTCAACAGGAAGTCAGCAGGTTGTGTCTCAGGTGGAGGTGTGTCACAGGCTGATCAGAAACAGGAAGTCCTGTCATTCTGTTCACCTCAGGTACATCCTGACTGACACTATGTCAATATGAAGACATCAACTGTGTGTGTGTGTGTGTGTTTCAGGATGACTGTCTGAGCTCTCTGACCAGGTTCAGTTCTTCCTGTTGGACTGCTGCGCCACTGACGACTGTTCAAACACACTTCATCAGGCTGCTTGCAGGTAATACACACACATACATACATACACATACAGGTTAACAGTTGTATGTGTTTGTAACATGGGTGTGTTGGTTGTAGCCCTGGTTCCAGACTCTCAGGTTGAAGACACCGTCTGTATCCTCGACATCGACATGTTTCACCTGCTGGTGAGTTTCATCACTACATATTCTCCCAGTATAAGTCCAGTTAACTCTCAGTATAAGTCCAGTTGACTCTCAGTATAACTCCAGTTAATTCTCAGTAATAATCCAGTTAACTCTCAGTATGAATCCAGTTAACTCTCAGTATAAATCCAGTTGACTCGCAGTATAAGTCCAGTTAACTCTCAGTATAGCCCCAGTTAACTCTTGGTATGAGTCCAGTTAACTCTCAGTATAAATCCAGTTGACTCTCAGTATGAATCCAGTTAACTCCCAGTATAAGTCCAGTTAACTCTTGGTGTAAGTCCAGTTAGCTCCCAATATAAGCCCGGTTAACTCTTAGTATGAGTCCAGTTAACTCTCAGTATAAGTCCAGTTAACTCTCAGTATAAGCCCAGTTAACTATCAGTATGAGTCCAGTTAACTCTTGGTATAAGTCCAGTTAACTCCCAGTGTAAGTCCAGTTAACTCTCAGTATGAATCCAGTTAACTCTCAGTATGAGTCCAGTTAACTCTTGGTATAAGTCCAGTTAACTCCCAGTGTAAGTCCAGTTAACTCTCAGTATGAATCCAGTTAACTCTCAGTATAAGCCCAGTTAACTATCAGTATGAATCCAGTTAACTCTTGGTATAAGTCCAGTTAACTCCCAGTGTAAGTCCAGTTGACTCTCAGTATGAATCCAGTTAACTCTCAGTATGAGTCCAGTTAACTATCAGTATGAGTCCAGTTAACTCTCAGTATAAGTCCAGTTAGCTCCCAATATAAGTCCAATTAACTCTCAGTATGACTCCAGTTAACTTTCAGTATAAGTCCAGTTAACTCCCAGTGTAAGTCCAGTTGACTCTCAGTATGAATCCAGTTAACTCTCAGTATGAGTCCAATTAACTCTCAGTATGACTCCAGTTAACTTTCAGTATAAGTCCAGTTAACTCTCGGTATAAGTCCAGTTAGCTCTCAGTATAAGTCCAGTTAACTCTCAGTATAACCCCAGTTAACTCTCAGTATAATTCCAGTTAACTCTCAGTACGAGTCCAGTTGACTCTCAGTATAAATCCAGTTGACTCTCAATATAAGCCCAGTTAACTATCAGTATAAGTCCAGTTAACTCTCAGTATAAGTCCAGTTAACACTCAGTATAAGTCCAATTAACTCTCAGTATTAATCCAGTTGACTCTCAGTATGAGTCCAGTTAACTCTCAGTATAAGTCCAGTTAACTCTCAGTATAACCCCAGTTAACTCTCAGTATAATTCCAGTTAACTCTCAGTACGAGTCCAGTTGACTCTCAGTATAAATCCAGTTGACTCTCAATATAAGCCCAGTTAACTATCAGTATGAGTCCAGTTAACTCTCAGTATAAGTCCAGTTAACACTCAGTATGAGTCCAGTTAACTCTCAGTATAAGTCCAGTTAACTCTCAGTATAAGTCCAGTTGACTTTCAGTATGAATCCAGTTAACTCTCAGTATGAGTCCAGTTAACTCTCAGTATGAGTCCAGTTAGCTCTCAGTATGAGTCCAGTTAACTCTCAGTATGAGTCCAGTTAACTCTCAGTATGAGTCCAGTTAAATCTCAGTATGAGTCCAGTTAAATCTCAGTATGAGTCCAGTTAACTCTCAGTATGAGTCCAGTTAAATCTCAGTATGAGTCCAGTTAGCTCTCAGTATGAGTCCAGTTAACTCTCAGTATGAGTCCAGTTAACTCTCAGTATAAGTCCAGTTAACTCTCAGTATGAGTCCAGTTAAATCTCAGTATGAGTCCAGTTAAATCTCAGTATGAGTCCAGTTAACTCTCAGTATGAGTCTAGTTAACTCTGGGTGTCCTCGTATCCCTGCAGGTTTACAGTGTGTTGTCGTACAACTCAGTTAACAGTCTGGACCAATCAGGACAGAGAGTGGTAGACTCCGCCCACCTCCACCTGCTTCACCTAGTCACTGTGGCTCACCTGGTTCAGATCCTGCTCACCTCCACCACAGGTGACTCTCACACACAGACACACACACACACACACTGCAGGTACTTTTTGGGTGCTCACCTGTCTATCTTTCTCACCTGTGTGTGTGTCTCCAGAGGAGGTCTGTATGGATCAGGACAGTGGGGGATCAGAGGAGGAGCTCACCTGTCATCTGTATGACACACTGAGGACACACCTGGGCAGGTAAACATGTAAACAAATATAAACACATCAGTAAATTAATAAACATTAATATTTATATGTTAAAACAAGTGAAATCAGGAAATTCAGGAACATATTTTATTATTTATTATTATTGATGTGTTTGTTTATCACGCAGTAATCTGATTACTCTGTGTGCGTGTGTGTGCGTGTGTGTGTGTGTGCGTGTGCATGCGTGTGCGTGTGTGCGTGTGTGTGTGTGTCAGTGTGTTACCTGAGGTGACATCAGGCTGGCAGCTGGTTCGTTGTGTTAAATCTGGCATCCTGCCGTTCCTCCGAGCTGCCGCCCTCTTCTTCCACTACTTGAACTCTACAGCACCCCCTGCTGACCTGCTGGGTATGATGTCACTGTTCACCGTCCATGAACAGGAAGTACAGGGACTCAGTCTGACATCATCACTGTATATGTCCTGTGTGTGTGTGTGTGTGTGTGTGTGTGTGTAGTTACAGGTCCTGGTCAGTGGGAGGCGCTGCTCAGCTACCTCAGTCTGCCCTCCAACCTGCTGCAGCTTTACCACAGTCAACACACACTGCTGGAGCCGCTCATACACAGGTAACACACACACACACACACACACACACACACACACTGCTGGAGCCGCTCATACACAGGTAAGACACACACACACACAGATACAGGAAGTGGTGAAGATCAATCAGGAACCCTCGTACTTCAGGTGTTCCTGTAAATATGACATCAGATCTGACCTCTGCTGATCGTTACGTGTCGGAGCATTATGTCATTATCTCATGGTGTCATCAGATAACAACCAATCAGAGCAGGTTTATGGGGCTTTTATTTTGACATGTTATCAGACAGGAAGTGACACAATCACAATCAGGTGTGACTGTTTCAGGTGACTCTAACTCCTCACCTGTGCTCTGTGTGTGTGTGTATGACAGGTGGTGCTGTCATCCAGGTGTGAGACAGACGCTGCAGGGGGGCGGAGTCATCGTCAGGTTCCCCAGAGAGTCCAACCGACTGATCGACCTGCCAGAGGACTACAGCGTCCTGATAAACCAGGCGTCCAGCTTCACGTCAGTACACACCCTGTACACACACACAGATATACATATGTATATATATTAGTGCTGCAAGATTAATCTAATCGCAATTATGATGTCAGGCTGTGCGATGACTTAACCGCACCAAAGGCTGCGATTTGTGATTTAATGTAAATAAATGTCAACATGTGTGCCTGTGAACGTGACTGCCTCTCCTGTAGTGTGTGGAGTTTGTTGACATCACGCCCACAAGCTATCCTGGTGTGTGCAGCACGTATGGTCAGGTGACCAGCCGGCGTGCAGCAGTGACCAACACAGACGCTGAAGAAAAGCATGAGCACGACCGTGAACAGGCTGAGTTGGTGGCAAAAAAAACGCAACGTCTATTACATGGCGATACTTTGGATTCAGGTACGGCGACGTTGAACAGAAAGACGTGCTGTGTAAAAGTTTAAAAGTTAAAGTCGCCACGTCCCGCGGCAACACGACCAATCTATATCAGCACTTGAGACAGCACAGAGAGAAAAGTAAGAGTGCATGTGAGAGAAAGACGAGCCGTGTAACGTTCAAGACAAAGAGACAACTGAAAGACACCAGAGCCTCATAAACAACATCCACATCACTCTACATTCACTGAATGCAGAGTCTGTATATAGAGACTACGGCCCATTTGACATGCTGCTGTGTTTGTCATTTACGTGACAACCCCTGAACGCAACACAGGCTCGCTCCGCTGTGTGTACAGTGTCGTGCTGCGCTGCTGTGTGAGCAGCGTGTTTGACTGTGCTCAGTCTGTTGATGGTCATTGACACACTGTCTGTCCATAACAATAACTCTGTCAGGTCAGTGCCCCCTGATATAATGTAGGGAAACACTGAGTCAAGCAACAAGACTCATGATACCATTTATTTATTATATTGTAATCACAGTCGCAAATCGCGATATTGTCCACTCAGATTGCAATCGCACATTTTTATCAAATCGTGCAGCACTAGTACATATATGTATCTGTGTGTGTGTGTGTGTGTGTGTGTGTGTATATGTTTACATGATGATGTCACCTGTTGTCGCCTGTGCAGGTGTCCCCGGTCAGGTGGAGATAAGTCTCAGGCCCCCACCCTGTGTCTGGTGTGCGGCTCCATGTTGTGTTCTCAGAGTTACTGCTGTCAGACGGAGGTGGAGGGCGAGGATGTCGGAGCCTGCACCGCCCACACCTTCACCTGTGGAGCAGGCCTCGGGCTCTTCCTCAGGTAACACACACCTAATCGTACCTATGACAGCACTGAGACTGTGGGCCATCCTCTGACCCGTCACTTTCTGTTTGTGTTTGTTTGTTTGTGAGCAGGGTCAGGGAGAGTCAGGTGTTGTTTGTGGCAGGTAAAACTAAGGGCTGCTTTTATCCTCCGCCGTACCTGGACGACTACGGAGAGACCGACCAGGGCCTTAAGTAAGCCCTGCCCACACATACCCCACCTGTCACCTCTCTGTCTGTCTGTTTGTTTATTTGTTTGTGTATTTGTGTTCCTGCAGACGGGGGAACCCCCTCCACCTGTGTCTGGAGCGTTACAGGAAGATCGAGCGTCTGTGGCGTCAGCACGGCGTCGCTGAGGTCATCGGTCACGCTCAGGAGGCCAATCAGACGCTGGTCGCCATTGACTGGCAGCACCTGTGATGTTCGATTGGCTCGCTCCTTTTTTGTTTTTGCCCTGCCCCTTTTTTCAATAAAGATCCTTCCTCTCGACCAATCAGCTTCCTGCAGCCCAGCACTGAGCTCCAATCAGCTTTCAGGGATTTTTTCAGCTCCTGACCTTTGACCTTTGACCCTGTCCATATTTCACTCCACCAGTCAGAGAGAGGCAGTGAGACAGACTCCGCCCCCTCTGCTCACACACAGGAAGATGTTTTCAGATTTTATTCAGTTTAGGTTTTGGAGATTTTCTGTTTTTTCTTTCCTTTTCTTTTTTGACAGGAAGTTGAACCAAAATGAAGCCCAGCCCCCTTGCTGATGTCACTGACAGGTGATCCTGTTACATGATGGGAAAAACTGGGGTGTATGTCACCAACAACCAGCCAATCACAAAGCTGCAGCCAAGGCTGATGGGTAGTGTAGTGTTCAGAGACTCTTTTCTTTGGTCCTCAGTTGGTTTCCATGGCAAAAGATGTTGACGACATCACAGTGGGAGTAGTGATAGGTGTAAAAACATATCAGCTGCGTATCGACGAGGAATAGACGTCACGTCATGTTTTAGTTTTGTTGTTTTATTGTTTTTATTTACAGGGCTTTGTGGTTGGTGGGTTTGTTCTGGAGGAGCGGTGTGTGATGTCACTTCCTGTTAGGATGAGTTGTTTTTTATGAGTTTGTCCAGAGTCAAGCAGCGAACAGAAACGTCTCCTTCATTTATTTATTTATTTATTAGTTTATCTGAATCTGATTTTCTTTTTTTTTTTTTCTTTTTTTTTTTTGGGTATAAACAAACGAACGTGTCGGCAGCATGTCGCCGCCATCGTGATTGCCGCTGTGTTAATATGTGAATTCTTGTATAAACTATACATGTATGATATTGTATATGAACTACAAAACCAATAAAAACTTTAAAAGCACTTCCTGCTTGTGTTCGCGCTATTAATAATGTTACACTCTGATTTCTGATGACGTGTTTCATCAGGACACCATGTGACAGCTGCGTTCATGGAGTCAGTGTTCGGACTGTTTCTCTACAGTCCAGATCATACTGGAGATTAAATGACAAGTAAAAAAAGAAAGCTGCTGTCAGAGCTGCGTGTTGACAGGAAGTGACCACCATGAGACGGCGTATCATCTCTAGTCAACGACTCTCTGTGCTTCTGATCTGTAACGTTGACAGGAAGTGACCGCCATGAGACGGCGTATCATCTCTAGTCAACGACTCTCTGTGCTTCTGATCTGTAACGTCGACAGGAAGTGACCGCCATGAGACGGCGTATCATCTCTAGTCAACGACTCTCTGTGCTTCTGATCTGTAACGTCGACAGGAAGTGACCGCCATGAGACGGCGTATCATCTCTAGTCAACGACTCTCTGCGCTTCTGATCTGTAACGTCGACAGGAAGTGACCGCCATGAGACGGCGTATCATCTCTAGTCAACGACTCTCTGTGCTTCTGATCTGTAACGTCGACAGGAAGTGACCGCCATGAGACGGCGTATCATCTCTAGTCAACAACTCTCTGTGCTTCTGATCTGATTTGCAGCTTTTCAGACTTATTTTGTGGTTGAATATAATTTGTAGCTTCTTAAAATCGAGGACAGTGATAGTGAGATACTCGCTACAGTGATGAAACAAAACCAGCATCAGATTGATAATCATTGATCATCATGATCATGATTCATATACAATACACCACTATAATATAAACTAGAAAATTTTGCAAGAAAGTTTGAGGGGTGCCTGCTACTGCCACAGAGTAGGAGGAAGTACATACAGCAAGTACTACAGGTACTGTATACTTCAGGTACAACATACTGTAGGTAATGCATAATGAAGTACATGTTCTTTACTCTCCTCAGCTCCTCCTGGAGGACCCGAGGTGTTCCCAGACCAGATGAGATCTATAATCCCTCCAGTGTGTTCTGGGTCTGCCCCGGGGCCTCCTACCAGCTGGACCAGGAGGATCCTGATCAGATGTTGAACCACCTCAACATGTGTAGAAGCGAAAATCGGTGCCTGGAAGTGGGCCAGATGGCTCCCGACCTCGTCTTCTACTTCTCCTGCAGATCGTCCTCTGAGTTGATTTAGTATCTTAGGTTCAGTTGGCTGACACTCAGAGAAACACTGGAGTCAAAGAGAATCTGGTGCAATCGAGTTTAATGTGTTCACAAGCATCAACACATACAACTCTATGAGTCAGGCTCCAGAGCAAGACTGAAGTTTCACTTTCTGCGCTCTCCCTTTTATGCTGGTGAAGATTCGAGAGAATCTCCACCCTTTTCCCTTAGTCCTTCCTACCTGTGTTTGAATCTATTGGTGGCAGGTCTTTTTCTTTTTAGCCCTTTTCCATCTGGTCCAAATCTATTGGTGGCAGGCCCCTTGGGCCCTTGTCCAAACATGACCTAATGGTGTAATCTCCGGACCTGGAAATCTCCAAATTCTCCCACCATTAGATTCGAGCCTGGTTTCACTTTATTTTTTAAAAACATATGAAACCTGGGGACTTTCTTTATACTGTCCCCTGTGCTTTCATACAATGTTAACTTTAGAGTGTGTGTCATGCTATACAAACATTAGAGTGTGTGTGTTATCATCAGACAGTACATGGTGTGGTATATGTGTGCTTTTCAACGTGAATACATAACCTTGTGTTATGAATACATAGACTTGTATAACAGTGTTTCATCACACAAAGATGCATAACAAACAGTTTTATAGGAACTTATACATAAAACATTGTTATATGAACTTTTACTCTTAATCAACTTATGCAGTATAACACCTTTACCTGATTAAAGATTAAATCTTACACTACACATGAAGGAGCAGCGGCTCTACTCCGAGCTCCCTCCAGATGTCTGACTCCTCCCCCTATCTCTAAGGCTGAGCCCAGACACCCTACAGAGGAAACTCATTTCAGACGCTTGTATCTGTGACCTCATTCTTTCAGTCACTACCCAGAGCTCATGACCATAGGTGAGGGTTGGGATGGAGATGGACCAGGAAATGGAAAGCTTCGCCCTACTGGCTCAGCTCCCTCTTCAACACGACAGTTCAGCACAGCGCCATCATCACTGCAGGCGCTGCACCAAACTGCCGAACTATCTCACGCTCCATTCTACCCTCACTGTGAACAAGACCACGAGATACTTGAACTCCTTCTGTTAGTTCAGAAACTTTCTCCCAATCCAGAGGGAACAATCCACCACAGTGACCGCAGAGTGATCATCATCTCAAACTTGTTGTGATGTGATTGGCTGGTATGTTTCCATGGTAACAGCCTTCACTGCCCCAACAGCGCCACGTCTGTCACAGGAAGTTTCTGGTCTTCTGTTTGCTGAGTGGACGGATGATGACTTCCTGTGTGTGAGGATCACTTGCAGCGAGGGGGGATAGGTGAGCTGCTGAGGTGTTGCGCTCTGTGAGGAGGAAGCTGCTGCTGCTTAACATCAAACCAATTATCGTTAAGTCGGCGGATTAAAGACGCAGCTGATCTGCTGTAATGAGATCAGAGCCGATCACAGGGTCAGGATGACGAGCTGCTGCCCGCTCACACTCACACTTTCTCTCTGCAGGAAACCAAGAGACCACCACACGTCTGACGGCTGGATGTGAATATTAGGTTTGATCTGCGCCCCCAGCACTATGGACTGTCCTGACCTGCAGCTCGGCATTATGGGTCTGAAAGCAGGCGTTCTGAGCGAGTCTTTCTGTGACGGATTAAAACTCTGAAACTCTGACGGGTTCTTGAGTCACTCTTCAAACAAACTCTTTTCCTGTTGGTACCTGACATTTGGTGATTTTGGCTGCGGTCACACTGAGACGGTAAGATGCCGTTCATGCCAGTGAAGTTCAACCTGCAAAAGCGGGTGAAGCTGGCTCAGGGTCTGTGGATGATCTACTGGCTCTCTGTCATCGTGGGCATCCTCATCTTCAGCCTGGGCATCTTCTTCAAGATCGAGCTGCGGAAGAGAAGCGAGATGATGGACAACAACGAGAGCCACTTAGTGCCGAACCTGCTGATCCTGGTGGGCCTGCTGGCCTGCGGGGTCAACGCCTTCGGAGGAAAGGTGTGCCACGACTCTCTGGACCCCATCAAGTTCGCCAAGTGGAAGCCGATGCTGAAGTCGTATCTGCTGCTGTGCTGTGGCTTCAACGCGCTGCTGCTGCTGACGGCGCTGTTCTGCTTCCTTATGCAGTTCGCCGTGTACCTGACGCTGGCCGAGGGTCTCAAGAACAGCATCAAGTTCTACAAGGACACTGACACGCCGGGACGTTGCTTCATGAAGAGGACACTGGACATGACGCAGATCGAGTTTCGCTGCTGCGGAAACAACAACTTCAGGGACTGGTTCGAGGTTCAGTGGATCAGCAACCGCTACCTGGACATGAGCAACGATCAGGTCAAAGAGTGAGTACGCTGACCGAATAACACACCCACTGTTTAACGCACCCACCCAACAACACATCGATCGGTCCCAGCTCAGACAGTCTGATCATCAGTTCGTTGACTGATGTTTTATCGACCGCACAATTAATTAAACGACCAAAGAATAATCAAAGAGTTTGCTGCAGCTGTGAAACAGACGTCCGTCTGCGGGTCTCACGTCTTTGTCTCCTCACTCTGATTTATGAACCTTGTCCTGTTACTGATTGTTTCCCTCAGGGTCAAATCAAGCCGACCTCTGATCAGGGTGTTTTATTTCTCACTTCCTCTGAAGTTCATTTCCTCTGAACTCAGGTTCGACTTTGAGCTTCCTGTGGACACTGCCTGGTTCAGGTGTCCGACCTGTGGTGAGCTGAGCGGGCTGACAGGGAGAGCTGGGTATCAGGGTCAGTGGAGGATAACTGAGGGAATTAAGGAGGTAAAAGTTCCCGTGCAGGAGGTCGATGTACCGGCCTCTTCGCTTTAAGTCTATAATCTGTCAGGATCTGATTTCCAGCTCGCTGCCGCTGACATGACAAGGTTAAACCACACCTGTCTGCTCAGGGAGCGCTCGATTCGCTTGCCACGACAGCTGCTGAGAAACAACCAACAGTTTTCTGACAGGGAGTGGTCAGTAAGACAGATGTATGTGTGCAGGTGTGTAGTTGTAGATGTGTGTTTGCACGTTTGTGTGTTAACAGATGTCACTGTCTCTCTGATTATTTATCATCATCCAATTTTACCCATCAGCCATCAGGCCTGAGGGAAGGTGATGATGTCAGTGACAGTGCAAGGAGTCTTGTGCCAGATCTGTTGAAGTCAAACTATGACCTGTTATATTTTCATCAAAACACTATGACGTGACGTTGACTGATGTTTTTTATCTAAATGTTTGTTTTTCTTGTTTTTGTTTTTTTTTAGATTTCAGAAGTTTATCGTCATGTTCAGTAAAAACTCAGCGGTTTTATATCGTACAATGAAAATGTTAATTTCTCTCTTCACACAAACAATCACATTAAAATTAAGGTTCAGTTTCAAGAAAAATAAATGAATGAATGATTGTTGGGTGTTTGATGCTGATGTTCAGCAGTCTGATGGTGAAGCTGTCAGTCAGGTGTGTGTTAGGTGATGGTGATGATGATGATGGTGATGGTGGTGATGGTGATGATGATGATGATGGTGATGGTGGTGATGGTGGTGATGATGGTGGTGATAATGGTGGTGGTTGGGCTGTCGGTCTGTGTCATTGTCCCTGATGTCACCGTCCTGTACCGTTGGCCTGACGGCAGCAGAGACTGTGGTCGGGGGTGTGTTCTGTCCTCCATGATGTCATGGACCATCCTGATGTCCTCATTGTTATAAAGTTCCTGAACAGATGGGACACTGCTCCTGAGATGAGCTGTATAGATTTTATCAGACCCTGGAGGGACTTCCTGTCCTGATTGGGAGGACTTCCTCTGCAGACTGTAGTTGAACTGGTGACAACACTCTGCTGTGTGTCTGTAACAGCTGCTGAGGATCTCAGCTGGCATTTGTCAGTTGCTGCAGAGTTTTCCTGATGATCTGAGACCAGGTGAAACTCAGCAATGTGTCGTGGCGTGTGCGGCCCGTTCCTCCTCTGAGGCTCAGTAATCACCTCATTGTTCTGCGTTCAGGGAGAAATTATTTTCCTGACTCTGACATCTTCTGTAGGAAGTCCCTGCCCCTCCACTGATCAGCTGACTGTAGAGTTTAATAAATCTGCTGTTGGTCTGAGGTCGCACAGTGAAGAGTGTGAACAGCAGAAGGCTCAGCACGCCGCTCTGAGGGATCCCTGTGGTTATACCTCTTATACCCAGATGTACCTGAGGTTGGTCTGACAGGAAGTTCAGCTCAGGTACAGAAGGATGGCGTTGGTTTGTAGGGTGAGGAGCGTTCAGAGAATTCGTGTTGAATGTTGAGTTGTAGTTGATAAAAAGTGTTCTCACAGATGTGTCATTGCGCTCTGAGTGTGTGAGGGTGGTGTGGGTGGTAACATTGACCGCATCATCAGACTGCATCATCAGACCGCATCACCAGACTGCATCATCTGACTGCATCACCAGACTGCATCATCTGACTGCATCATCAGACTGCATCATCTGACCGCATCATCAGAACATATCACCAGACTGCATCACCAGACTGCATCATCAGACCGCATCATCAGACTGCATCATCAGACTGCATCATCCGACCGCATCATCAGACTGCATCATCAGACTGCATCATCCGACCGCATCATCAGACTGCATCATCAGACTGCATCATCAGACTGCATCATCAGAACGTATCACTAGACTGCATCATCAGACTGCATCATCAGACTGCATCATCCGACCGCATCATCAGACTGCATCATCAGACTGCATCATCAGACTGCATCATCCGACCGCATCATCAGACTGCATCATCAGACTGCATCATCCGACCGCATCATCAGACTGCATCATCAGACTGCATCATCCGACCGCATCATCCGACCGCATCATCAGACTGCATCATCTGACCGCATCATCAGACTGCATCATCAGAACGTATCACTAGACTGCATCATCAGACTGCATCATCCGACCGCATCATCAGACTGCATCATCAGACTGCATCATCAGACTGCATCATCCGACCGCATCATCAGACTGCATCATCTGACCGCATCATCAGACTGCATCATCAGAACGTATCACTAGACTGCATCATCAGACTGCATCATCCGACCGCATCATCAGACTGCATCATCAGAACGTATCACTAGACTGCATCATCAGACTGCATCATCCGACTGCATCATCCGACTGCATCATCAGACTGCATCATCCGACCGCATCATCAGACTGCATCATCAGAACGTATCACTAGACTGCATCATCAGACTGCATCATCAGAACGTATCACTAGACTGCATCATCAGACCGCATCATCAGACTGCATCATCAGAACGTATCACTAGACTGCATCATCAGACTGCATCATCCGACCGCATCATCAGACTGCATCATCAGACTGCATCATCAGACTGCATCATCAGACTGCATCATCCGACCGCATCATCAGACTGCATCATCCGACTGCATCATCAGACTGCATCATCAGACTGCATCATCCGACCGCATCATCAGACTGCATCATCAGACTGCATCATCAGACTGCATCATCCGACCGCATCATCAGACTGCATCATCAGACTGCATCATCAGACTGCATCATCAGAACGTATCACTAGACTGCATCATCAGACTGCATCATCCGACCGCATCATCAGACTGCATCATCAGACTGCATCATCAGACTGTATCATCAGACTGCATCATCAGACTGCATCATCCGACCGCATCATCAGACTGCATCATCAGACTGCATCATCAGACTGCATCATCCGACCGCATCATCAGACTGCATCATCAGACTGCATCATCCGACCGCATCATCAGACTGCATCATCAGACTGCATCATCAGAACGTATCATCAGACTGCATCATCAGAACGTATCATCAGACTGCATCATCTGACCGCATCATCAGAACGTATCATCTGACTGCATCATCCAACCGCATCATCAGACTGTATCATCAGACTGCATCATCAGACCGCATCATCAGACTGCATCATCAGAACGTATCACTAGACTGCATCATCTGACCGCATCATCAGACTGCATCATCAGAACGTATCACCAGACTGCATCATCAGAACGTATCACCAGACTGCATCATCAGTGGGCGGGTCTGATGATATTCATACTGATACACTCCGACCTGTCGTCATGGATCAGACTGCAATTAGAAAAAGCTCAGATGAACTACGAGGTGAACTCACAGGTCACTGAGGTGATAAAGGTTGATCAGCGCCTCCTTCTGACAACACACTTATGCTATATCTGCTTTGAGTTTTCTTAGATATCAAAACATCATCAGTTTGACTGATGCTTCGTTTTTTATGACGTCACAAAGAGAGAAAAGTGAAACATCCCATCAGCCCTCTGATGTGTTCTCAATGTCATCAGTCTGTAACGTCGTCTTCAAATGATCCAACTGTGTCAGGTTGTTCATGTCAGCATTACACCGTCATTTATGCCAATGTAGCTCTACAGAGATTTTAGCTTTGAGTTTTATAATTTTGATGATTTAAGTTGTGACAGCACGACAGTTACAGCAGTGTACTGGCTTTAAGGATACCGTGATATTGAAACAGTCATCATTCTGTGTACATTTAATAATCTATGATACAAAAAATAAACTATAGCCAGTGGTTAAATCTTGTCTTTATTATCGGAGTTATTTTTTAAGAGGAAACTTTTTACACAAACTTCATTAAAAACACATTTCAAGTTTCAGTTATAGAAATAAAACCAACAGTAATCCTTCTGTGTCTTCAAGGATCAGTCTGACTGATGGTAAATAATAATGATAATAATGACAATAATAAGAATGATAATAATGATAATAATAATAACTGTGTGATATTTTCTGGGACGTTATCATACCATGAAAATCTCATACCGTTGTAACCCTAGACAGCACATGGTTCAGGTCCTGAGGGCTGTGACTCTCGGGAGCTGTCATTAGTTTTCTTCAGAATCACTAAATTCTAGTTTTTTGGCTTGTCATCTGAAAACTGGAGCTAAGCTAACACTGGTTTCTGTCAGTAACAGTTAACACTCAGGTCGTGGTCTTAAAGCTTAAATGAAGCTTCTCTGTAAATAAGAAACATTGTGTGTAAAATAAAAACCTCTCAGTCTGACACAGTCTGATGAATTAAAATCTGTAATATTATGTCTGGACTTAAAATATACAAACTGTCTGAGAATACAAACATTTACCAGTGCACAAATATTAGGAAGGTAACAGTCCGATTCTGCCAGGTGATGTCACCTGATACCTGACAGGTCATTAACAAAGAGACGGTGATGTCATCCTGCTCCTGACGCACAGAGACGACATCTGTTTACAGACCAGTAACAAAGAAAACATCAGTCAACATCAGTAACGTGTGTTTTTACTCTGGAGGAAGGATTGTTCAGTCAGAGGTGAAAACGGACACAGTTGTCCTGTTGCTGTCTAACATTGTTCTGACGAAGTGTCCTGATCTTTTTCCTGGTCTCCAGAGGATGAAACCACAGGATCTTTCCTTCCATCCTTAGGACAAACTCTACATGTGTATCTGCGCTAACAGTGCAGACTCTGAGAGATTCTCGTCTCATACGCTGATGATACTGTTGTTTATCATTCTCCTTCATCAGAGGAACAAACCTTTGACCTCCTGAAGTCACCGTCATGTTTCGTCCTGTTTAACTGAAGTCAACGACACAGATTTACAAACTCGATGGTGCTGATGGTGATGATGATGATTAGACTGAAATGAACTGAGACTGACTTTGAACAAGTGAACTGTTTTCTCCTGATGGTGGCACCAAAGTAAAGGTCAAGAGGTCACCAAAATTAGTAAAAGCTTACGAAAACCTTGAAACGGAGCCTCTGTCTGACTCACTGTTCACATTTCTAATCAAACTATAACAAAGAGACTCAACATGACCTCAAAGTGTCTCTTCCTGTTCATTTTGCAGTTGATTAACATCCAAAAAACAAATGTGAGCAGTAACTTCAAACAGAGGCTCTGGTCCAGGGTTCAGGTGGATTCAGCAGGGTTCAGGGGATTCAGGGTGTCCTGGTAGACCCACTCAGTGATCCATCCCTACACCCATGACTGTGCCGTCCAGCTGGGCAGTGTGTCTGACCTCTGACCTCTGACCCCTGACCTCTCTGTACTTAAGATTAACTGACTGTCTCTGTCCTGCAGTCGTGTCCTCAGTAATGTGGAGGGGAAGTACCTGATGGACAGTGTCCCGTTCAGCTGCTGTAACCCTGGCTCCCCTCGGCCCTGCATCCAGCACCACCTGACCAATAACTCCGCCCACTATGACTACGACCATCGCATCGAGGAGCTCAACATCTGGACCCGAGGCTGCCGCGAGGCCCTCTTTGCCTACTTCAGCAGCATGATGACCAGCATCGGCGTGCTCATTATCGCCACCATCTTCCTGGAGGTAAGGCTCCACCCTCAACCCACTAAAGCCAATCAGCATCCAGCCTGGGCCACGCTGTGGCTTAAAGGAACAGTTCAACGTTTGGTGAAATCATCTTCAGATCCTCAGATAAGACTCTCATGTCTGTATGCTGAATATGGAGCAGCAGCTGGTTAGCTTAGCTTAGCACAAAGACTGGAAACAAATTGTTGTAATCGTAAGTGCTATATCGTAGGCAACTGGACTTGGACGTGTTTCTTGAAGACGTTTCGCCTCTCATCCAAGAAGCTTCTAAATGACTGGTTACTGGTCTATGACCCCTGCGACTCTACAAGGGTTCCCACCCACACAGGGTTTATAGCCTGCAATTTCGTACCAGTCATTTAGAACTGAAGAAGCTTCTTGGATGCAAGGCAACACGTCTTCAAGAAACACAAGCAAGTCCAGTTGCCTATGATATAGCACTTATGATTACTGGAAACAAATTAAAACAGCCTGGCTCCACCTCCTCTAAAGCTGGTAGACACGATCTGTCTGGTTTGTTTTATCTGAAGTATAAAAACAACAGTTTGAAGTTTTACAGGAAGTCTTTAGACTGGAGCCAGTCATGTCGAGTCATCAGTCTGAACATTGAAACCTTAGCAGGAAACAGAAGAAGAGAGGTTCACCACATGTTGAACTGTTCCTTCAACAGGAAGGCCTTCAATTAACCAATCCGTGAGATGAGAGCCTGATGAAAGCTGATAGGATATCTACAAAGAGACACTAATAACTACAAAGACACATTAAACTACAAACAGCCGCTAAACGACTACCAGAATGCTCGAAAGAACAAAGACACACTTAACAACTACAAAGAGACACTAAACAACCACTAAGACGTGCTAAAAAACTACAGATATGCAAATCTTCAAACAAACCCAAAACAACTACAAAGATACACAACACAACAACAGAGATACATTAAACAACTACAAAGATACATTAAACTACAAACAGATGCTAAACGACTACCAGGATGCTCGAAAATACAAAGACATGCTTAACAACAAAGATGCGCTAAGCAACTACAAAGATATGCTAAAAAAAAACTGCAAACGTAGGCAAATCTTTAAACGGATGCTAAACAACTACAGACGCAACTACAACGAGATGCAAGGCGACTACAAAGAGGCCTTAAACAACTACAAAAATTCACTAAACAACAACAAAGACACATTAAACTACAAACAGACGCTAGGGGGCGGCTGTGGCTCGTCCACCAATCGAAAGATCAGCGGTTTGATCCCGGGCTCCTCCAGGCTGCATGTTGAAGTATCCTTGAGCAAGATACTGAACCCCAAATTGCTCCCGATGGCTGTTCCATCGGTGTGTGAGTGTGTTAAAACTGAGTAGCAGGTGGCACCTTGTATGGTAGCCTCGGCCACCAGTGTATGAATGTGCGTGTGAATGGGTGAACGTGACTCGTAGTGTAAAAAGCGCTTTGAGTGGTCACTAGATGACTAGAAAGGCGCTATACAAATGCAGGTCCATTTAAACAACTACAAAGACATAACAATGTGCTAAACATCCACAAAGATACGCTTAACAACAACAAAGATACATTAAACTACAAACAGGCACTGAACAACTACAAAGAGATGCTTGACAACCATAAGGACACGCAAAACAACTACAAAGATACACTAAACAACTACAAAGATATGCATAACTTCAAACAGATGCTAAACAACTACAAGAAGATGCTGGACAACTACAGAGATATGCTAAACAACGTCACAGATACAGTAAACTACAAACAGACACTAAACAACTACAAACAGACACTAAAGACCACAAAGAGGTAAGAGCATTTAGAGGAACTTCAGCGCCACCAGTCAGTCTGAGCTCTAACCTGATTGGTCAGTGATCTTTAATTAACCAGCCAATGAGAAGAGAGTCTGATGAGCGCTCATATGACTGTGAGTTTGTTTTTTCTTCTTCTGCTCTGAGAGATTTTTATTCTTTGATGAACTCAAATTCACCAATGATCCCCAGGTGGTCTGAATGACCTGGCCCAGCATCGGCATGAACTCGGCATGCTGGAGGAGATAACTCAGGCCGCATCTGGCTGCCCAATTCAGCTGAAACTTGGGATGAATGATGGCCCAGAATCAGGCCAAATAACCTGGCCTGACTCCGGCTGCCGATGCTTCCACCTCTGGGCCTTTATCAGAATCTTTGGTTTCTGTTTCTTGATCTCTGATGTCAAGGCCATGATAATGTTTTGAAAGTATCTGATTGGACAGGAGGCCCAGGGGGCGGGGCTGGTGAAGGGAGCAGCACTTTGAGTACAAACAGCAGGAAGTGAAGAAAAGGTTTCTGTTTCTGTTTGTTGTGAGATAAAAGAAAAGTGAGGACTTTCTTCTGGAGGTGAACGCAGGATAACTGCTCTTCTTAATCTGATAATCACAGCACACCTGCAGGAAATTAACCAAAGCCACCTTAAATGCTCTGGGTTAACTCTGTAATTGATTAGCCACTGATTAGCATTAGCACTGAACGAGCAACGGCTTCATGACAAACAACAACGGGCTGATCACCGCTCACACCAGACACCATTTTTAAAAAGGCTGATTTTAAGATGTCTCATCAAACTGTGTCTGATCGTGCACTGAAATCTGTCTGGAACATTTAGTTTCATGTTCCTTGTGTCAGACAATGTTTTCTAATGAACACTGAAGCGTTCAGACGAAGCGTCGCACTGAGATTCAGTATCCATCAAATGTGGAGTCATGAGAGGAAGAAGCAGAGGTGTTCAGGTGCCACAGTGGAGGCGTATTAAGCCGCTGAGTGGTGGTCAGGCTCACCGAGGATCAGGAACTATTCTGGGGGGGTTAATCTGCCTCCAGCAGCAGCAGGTTGCATTCTGGGAAGCTCAGGATGAGGGACAGTTACTGAGAGTGAAAAGCAATTGGTTATATGGGTCAAAACAACAAGTTTGACCTGAAGCGTCACGACAGGCGGATTTAAGAACAACATCCTGAACTCAATCACTCTGCTGCTCTCAGATCAGGTTGATTCTCTGTGACCAATCAGAGGCCTTGTCACTGTCAGTAGATGGCACAAAAAGTGTCCACGTTCGAGGACAACAGGTCTGAAGCAGGATGAAGTGTAATGTGCAGCAAACCCAGAATATGATGTCCTCTAATGAGGACACAGGGTCTCAGTTGGTCAACGGTCGACTAGTCCTGTGTTCCTTTCTAATGTAAACATCTGTTAGAAAAAATCTTTGCGTAGAAAAAAGCTGCATAGTTTGTTCCTCAGACTGTAGGGACTGACATAAAGAGAACATGTCTGTAAAGGGGAGACTTGTGGGGACCTAAAGAACCCATTTTTGTTCAGATATCTGGAGGTCAGAGGTCAAAGGTCGTCTGTGTAAATGGCCCTGTGGATTTTCCCCTTGCCAAAATGTAGCCTAACTTTGGAGCACAACACTTGATCCAGGCGTAGCCTTGAATCGAGGGAACTTGCAAGACAGTGGAGCACAATGGCTCTGGAGAAGAAGCCGAGTTAGTGACATGAAGCCGAGTAAGTGAAATGAAGCCGAGTCAGTGACATGAAGCACAGTTAGCAAATAAAGAAGAACAGACATTTCAGATTGTCAGAGAGAAAAGGAGAGAAGGGGCTCTGTGTATCATACAAGGTCCCCTGGCAGACGAGGTCTCTAACAGCCTGACTAGGGGTTGGTCCAAGGCAAGCCTGAACCAGCCCTAAACATAAGAGCCAACCCTAACTATGAGAGTCAATCCTAACTATCAGAGATACTCCTTGCTATAAGAGACAGTCCTGAGTATAAGAGCCATCCCTTACTACAAGAGTCAGCCCTAACTATAAGAGTCAGCTCTTACTATAAGAGTCCGCCTTACTATAAGAGTCAGCCCTAACTATAAGAGCTGGTCCTAACTCTAAGAGTCAGCCTTACTATAAGAGTTAGCCCTAACTCTAAGAGTCAGTCCTATTAAGAGTCAGCCTGACTATAAGAGTCAGCCCTAACTGTAAGAGCCAGTCCTGACTATAAGAACCAGTCCTTACTATTGGAGTCAGCCTTTACTGTAAGAGTTAGCCCAAACTATAAGAGCCATTCCTTACTATAAGAGTCAGCCCTTCCTATAAGAACCAGTCCTAACTATAAGAGTCAGCCCTAACTATAAGAACCAGTCCTAAATATAAGAGTCAGTCCTAACTATAAGAGCCAGCCCTAACTATAAGAGTCAGTCCTAAATATAACAGTCAGTCCTAACTATAAGAGTCAGCCCTAACTGTAAGAGCCAGTCCTTACTATAAGAACCAGTCCTAACTCTAAGAGTCAGCCCTAACTATAAGAGTCAGTCCTAAATATAACAGTCAGTCCTAACTATAAGAGTCAGCCCTAACTGTAAGAGCCAGTCCTTACTATAAGAACCAGTCCTAACTATAAGAACCAGTCCTAACTCTAAGAACCAGTCCTAACTCTAAGAGTCAGCCCTAACTATAAGAGTCAGTCCTAACTATAAGAGCCAGCCCTAACTATAAGAGTCAGCCCTAACTGTAAGAGTCAGCCCTAATTATAAGAGCTGGTCCTAACTCTAAGAGTCAGCCCTAACTGTAAGAGCCAGACCTAACTGTAAGAGTCAGCCCTAACTGTAAGAGCTGGTCCTAACTCTAAGAGTCAGCCTTATTATAAGAGTCAGCCCTAACTATAAGAGCTAACCTTAACTCTAAGAGTCTGCCCTAACTATAAGAGCTATTCCTTACTATAAGAGTCAACCCTTACTATAAGAACCAATCCTAACTCTGAGTAAGCCCTAACTATAAGAACCAGTCCTAACTATAAGAACCAGTCCTAACTCTAAGAGCCAGACCTAACTCTAAGAGTCAGCCCTAACTATAAGAACCAGTCCTAACTCTAAGAGCCAGACCTAACTCTAAGTGTCAGCCCTAACTATAAGAGTCAGTCCTAACTATAAGAGTTAGCCCTAACTATAAGAGTCAGACCTAACTGTAAGAGCCAGTCCTTACTATAAGAGCCAGTCCTAACTATAAGAGCCAGTCCTAACTCTAAGAGTCAGCCCTAACTATAAGAGTCAGTCCTAACTATAAGAGTCAGCCCTAACTATAAGAGTCAGTCCTAACTATAAGAGCCAGTCCTAACTCTAAGAGTCAGCCCTAACTATAAGAGTCAGCCCGAACTATAAGCGTTAGCCCTAACTATAAGAGTCAGCCCTAACTGTAAGAGCCAGTCCTTACTATAAGAGCCAGACCTAACTGTAAGAGTCAGTCCTAACTATAAGAGCCATTCCTAACTATAAGAGCCAGTCCTAACTCCAAGAGTCAGCCCTAACTGTTAGAGTCAGCGCTAACTATAAGAGTCAGCCCTAACTGTAAGAGTCAGCCCTAACTGTAATAGCCAGACCTAACTGTAAGAGTCAGCCCTAACTGTAAGAGCCAGCCCTAACTGTAAGAGCCAGCCCTAACTGTAAGAGTCAGCCCTAACTGTAATATCCAGACCTAACTGTAAGAGTCAGCCCTAACTGTAAGAGCCAGACCTAACTGTAAGAGTCAGCCCTAACTGTAAGAGTCAGCCCTAACTGTAAGAGCCAGACCTAACTGTAAGAGTCAGCCCTAACTGTAAGAGCCAGACCTAACTGTAAGAGCCAGCCCTAACTGTAAGAGTCAGCCCTAACTGTAAGAGCCAGACCTAACTGTAAGAGTCAGCCCTAACTATAAGAGCCAGCGCTATTAGTAAGAGCCAGACCTAACTGTAAGAGTCAGTCCTAACTATAAGAGCCATTCCTAACTTTAAGAGCCAGTCCTTACTATAAGAGCCAGCCCTAACTATAAGAGTCAGCTCTAACTGTAAGAGCTAGACCTAACTGTAAGAGTCAGCCCTAACTATAAGAGCCTTTTCTAACTATAAGAGCCAGTCCTTACTATAAGAGACAGCCCTAACTATAAGAGCCAGCGCTATTAGTAAGAGCCATTCCTAACTATAAGAGCCAGTCCTTACTATAAGAGTTAGCCCTAACTATCAGAGTCAGCCCTAACTGTAAGAGCCAGACCTAACTGTAAGAGTCAGTCCTTACTATAAGAACCATTCCTAACTATAAGAGACAGTCCTTACTATAAGAGCCAGCCCTATTAGTAAGAGCCATTCCTAACTATAAGAGCCAGTCCTAACTATAAGAGCTGGTCCTAACTCTAAGAATCAGCCCTAACTATAAGAGCCTTTTCTAACTATAAGAGCCAGTCCTTACTATAAGAGACAGCCCTAACTATAAGAGCCAGCGCTATTAGTAAGAGCCATTCCTAACTATAAGAGCCAGTCCTTACTATAAGAGTTAGCCCTAACTATCAGAGTCAGCCCTAACTGTAAGAGCCAGACCTAACTGTAAGAGTCAGTCCTTACTATAAGAACCATTCCTAACTATAAGAGACAGTCCTAACTATAAGAGCCAGCCCTATTAGTAAGAGCCATTCCTAACTATAAGAGCCAGTCCTAACTATAAGAGCTGGTCCTAACTCTAAGAATCAGCCCTAACTATAAGAGCCAGCCCTAACTGTAAGAGCAGAACTGTCTACAGACTGTACTAATGGTATGTTTCTGTGTGTGTGTGTGTGTGTGTCAGTCAGCAGACATGGCCGGGTTAAAGTACCTGACCACAGCTCTTGAGACGATGGAGGACCCAGAGAACCCGGAGTGTGAGAGTGAAGGCTGGCTGCTGGAGAAGGGAGTGAAGGAGACGTTCGGCGAGCTGCTCGCCAAGCTGAAGACAATGGGCAAGGCCAACCAGGTGGAGGAGGGCGCAGCGGAGGCTGCCACCTGAGAGCCCCGCCCACCACAAAGAACTGGGGTCTCCCCCCTCCTCCCCCCACCCTCACCTCACCTCCGTCTGCCTCTTCCCCAGAAATCAGGGAGTGTGAGAGGAGAGGTTTCTAACCATCGTCTGTACATACGCCATTGTTACAACACCACACACACACACACACACACACACACACACAACACACACACACACAGTGAATGTGGATATATTTTCCATGTGTAAATATGTTGAACAGAGTTTATTTTTAAACAGGAGGGACAAAAACCTGCTGCTGTAAATAAATCATCTGGGTCTGGGTTTGAAATTATAAACAAATATTACAATATTAAATTACAATATTAACCCCCCCCCCCCCTAGATGTCAGTGAACACATCATTATCAGCTGGTCCTGATGTTTATATGTCAGACATCACGTATGGATCGGGCTCTGGTCGTCACCATCGCACTGCTGACACTGTCCGTTGACATGGAAACAGACGGCCAAAACATCCATTAGAAGTAGGGTCACTCAGTGCTGCCACCACAGGTCACAGAGTGTTACTGCAATAGTCCCACTGTGACCATATGCTTCTGTGTAAACAGGGTTTCTTCTGTATATACCTGTATCGAGAGATATATACTTCTGTAGATACACAGTTATATACAGAAGTATGTACTTATGTATGTACCTCTGTATGCTTCTGTATACACCTTTGTATATACAAGTATATACTGCTGTATATACAAAGGCGTATACCGCTGTATTGTACCTCTGTATATACCTATATACAGAGGTACAGTACAGGTGAAGAAGTATATACCTGCATCCAGAGATATAAGCAGAGGCATATATCTATACAGAGGTACAGAAGTATATAGGTATATACAGAATACAGTATATATTTATACTTCTGTATATATATAGATATATATCTCTGTATATGTATCTATATTCCTCTTTGTATATGTATCTATATTCCTCTTTGCATTTCAGGCGTATACCTCTGTATATACCTCTATATACACATGTATATTCCTTTGTATATACAAGTATATACTGCTGTCTAAACCTCTATATACATATATATTCCTTTGTATATACTTCAGTTTATATTGCATACCTTTGTTTATACCTCAGTATATACAAGTATATTCCTCTGTGTATCACAGGTGTATACTTCTGTATATACTTCTGTTTACATGTGTTTATACCTTTCTATATGCAAGTATATGCTGTTGTATATACACATAAATATAAAGGTATATATAATGTATTTACCTCTGTATGAACAGGTGTGAACACAAGTATGTACAGAGGTGTACACAGGTATATACAGTGGTATATGTATATATAGAGGCAGATATATACAGACGTATATACAGGTGTATATAACTTTAATATGACATGTACGCAGCTTTCTAAGACTTGTTGAGTTTTTACGTGCAACACATCTTCTACCTTCACACATTGTGTTTTTTAAGGATGAACTGTGCTCTGTGAAAGATCACATCTTCAATAGCTAACGTTGCTTGGCTAACCTGAAGCAGGTGATGATTGGAGCCTGTCAGACAGAGCTCAGGGTGTGAATAATGGCCGTCTGGTTCTCTGTCAGAGTGACCCCTGGTCAGACTCAAACAGGAAGGTAACGTCAGGTCAGCTGTAGAGTTTAATTCAGTTCCAGTTACACGTTGTGATGTTTGTATGTCTCTGTTTGTTTCTCTGTGATCTGGAGAGTTGTGACGTTTAAGGCAGTTGTTGTGGGTTGGGCGGAGCTTGTAGTCGCTCCGCCGTGTACGATAAAACCTATAAAGAGATTGTGACTGACGCCAAAGTGTCCGACTCATCTTTCATCACCAACCAACTTGCCTTTGACATGTAGACACAACTTAATGCAGAGGTTATATACAGAGGGGTATATATGGGTCGATACAGGTACATACAGAGAGGTATATATGGGTAGATACAGGTGCATACAGAGGGGTATATATGGATAGATACAGGTGCATACAGAGAGGTATATATGGGTAGATACAGGTGCATACAGAGGGGTATATATGGGTAGATACAGGTGCATACAGAGAGGTATATATGGGTAGATACAGGTGCATACAGAGGGGTATATATGGGTAGATACAGGTGCATACAGAGGGGTATATATGGGTAGATACAGGTGCATACAGAGGGATATATATGGGTAGATACAGGTGCATACAGAGAGGTATATATGGGTAGATACAGGTGCATACAGAGGGATATATATGGGTAGATACAGGTGCATACAGAGAGGTATATATGGGTAGATACAGGTGCATACAGAGGGGTATATATGGGTAGATACAGGTGCATACAGAGGGGTATATATGGGTAGATACAGGTGCATACAGAGAGGTATATATGGGTCGATACAGGTGCATACAGAGGGATACATATGGGTAGATACAGGTGCATACAGAGAGGTATATATGGGTAGATACAGGTGCATACAGAGGGTACATATGGGTAGATACAGGTGCATACAGAGGGATATATATGGGTAGATACAGGTGCATACAGAGGGATATATATGGGTAGATACAGGTGCATACAGAGGGGTATATATGGGTAGATACAGGTGCATACAGAGGGATACATATGGGTAGATACAGGTGCATACAGAGGGATATATATGGGTAGATACAGGTGCATACAGAGGGGTACATATGGGTAGATACAGGTGCATACAGAGGGATATATATGGGTTGATACAGGTGCATACAGAGGGATATATATGGGTAGATACAGGTGCATACAGAGAGGTATATATGGGTAGATACAGGTGCATACAGAGGGGTACATATGGGTAGATACAGGTGCATACAGAGGGGTACATATGGGTAGATACAGGTGCATACAGAGGGGTACATATGGGTAGATACAGGTGCATACAGAGGGATATATATGGGTCGATACAGGTGCATACAGAGAGGTATATATGGGTAGATACAGGTGCATACAGAGGGGTATATATGGGTAGATACAGGTGCATACAGAGGGGTATATATGGGTAGATACAGGTGCATACAGAGAGGTATATATGGGTCGATACAGGTGCATACAGAGGGATACATATGGGTAGATACAGGTGCATACAGAGAGGTATATATGGGTAGATACAGGTGCATACAGAGGGTACATATGGGTAGATACAGGTGCATACAGAGGGATATATATGGGTAGATACAGGTGCATACAGAGGGATATATATGGGTAGATACAGGTGCATACAGAGGGGTATATATGGGTAGATACAGGTGCATACAGAGGGATACATATGGGTAGATACAGGTGCATACAGAGGGATATATATGGGTAGATACAGGTGCATACAGAGGGGTACATATGGGTAGATACAGGTGCATACAGAGGGATATATATGGGTTGATACAGGTGCATACAGAGGGATATATATGGGTAGATACAGGTGCATACAGAGAGGTATATATGGGTAGATACAGGTGCATACAGAGGGGTACATATGGGTAGATACAGGTGCATACAGAGGGGTACATATGGGTAGATACAGGTGCATACAGAGGGGTACATATGGGTAGATACAGGTGCATACAGAGGGATATATATGGGTCGATACAGGTGCATACAGAGGGATACATATGGGTAGATACAGGTGCATACAGAGGGATACATATGGGTAGATACAGGTGCATACAGAGGGATATATATGGGTAGATACAGGTGCATACAGAGGGATATATATGGGTAGATACAGGTGCATACAGAGAGGTATATATGGGTAGATACAGGTGCATACAGAGGGGTACATATGGGTAGATACAGGTGCATACAGAGGGGTACATATGGGTAGATACAGGTGCATACAGAGGGGTACATATGGGTAGATACAGGTGCATACAGAGGGATACATATGGGTAGATACAGGTGCATACAGAGGGATACATATGGGTAGATACAGGTGCATACAGAGGGATATATATGGGTAGATACAGGTGCATACAGAGGGATATATATGGGTAGATACAGGTGCATACAGAGAGGTATATATGGGTCGATACAGGTGCATACAGAGGGGTACATATGGGTAGATACAGGTGCATACAGAGGGATATATATGGGTAGATACAGGTGCATACAGAGGGATACATATGGGTAGATACAGGTGCATACAGAGAGGTATATATGGGTAGATACAGGTGCATACAGAGGGGTACATATGGGTCGATACAGGTGCATACAGAGGGATATATATGGGTAGATACAGGTGCATACAGAGGGATATATATGGGTCGATACAGGTGCATACAGAGGGATACATATGGGTAGATACAGGTGCATACAGAGGGATACATATGGGTAGATACAGGTGCAGGGGTATATATGGGTAGATACAGGTGCATACAGAGGGATACATATGGGTAGATACAGGTGCATACAGAGGGATACATATGGGTAGATACAGGTGCAGGGGTATATATGGGTAGATACAGGTGCATACAGAGGGATATATATGGGTAGATACAGGTGTATATAGGTGTGTACACAGCAGTACGTACAGATGTATACTAAGGGATATATACAGGTCTATACACAGGGGTATACACAAGGGTGTAAATGGGGTATATAGACACTTATAAATAAAGGTATATACAGTTGTATACATGTATATTTGTAGAGGTATTTACCGTGTTTTCACAGTATCTTACATTGTGTGTGGTTGTGCTGCTGCCGTGGTCCTGCCAGATGCCTCCTGCTGCTGCTGCCATCATTAGTCATTAGTCATACTTCTACTGTTATTATACACATGACTATTGTCACACATGTATACTGCCAGATATTAATACATACTTTCAACATATTGTACCACAGTAGCCAGAACTATAACTATAATATTATTACTTTCAATAATGTTGTTGTAAGCTACTGTCATTACCTGCATCTCTCTCTCTCTCTCTCTCTGTCTCTGTCTCATTGTGTCATGTGGATTACTGTTAATTTATTATGCTGATCTGTTCTGTACGACATCTATTGCACGTCTGTCCGTCCTGGAAGAGGGATCCCTCCTCAGTTGCTCTTCGCTCTGTGAGGGTCATAAGGACAGAGGGATGTCGTATGCTGTAAAGCCCTGTGAGGCAAATTGTGATTTGTGATATTGGGCTTTATAAATAAAATTGATTGATTAATTGATTGATTGTTTTACAGAATTTTGTGTCACAGTGTTCTGCTGTTTCTACAGTGTTTTACAGTATCTTACAGAGTTTGAAGTTTTGTACAGTGTAACAGGTTTGCAGTGTTTTCACTGTGAGTGTTTTTAAAAGATTTTACAGTGTTTTACAGTGCTTCAGAATATCTTCAATTTTCAATTCAATTCAATTTTGTTTATAAAGCCCAATTGAATTGAATTGAAAATTGAAGATATTCTGGCTCTGGCTCCTGATCTACTTTTGGAGACTTTAGGGACCACGAGTAACCCTGCATTCTCAGAGCACAGTGTTCTGGTGGGATAATATGGCACTATGAGCTCTCTAAGATATGACGGAGCTTGACCATTTAGAGCTTTATAAGTTAACAGTAGGATTTTAAATTCAATTCTGGATTTTACAGGGAGTCAGTGCACAGAAGCTAAAACAGGAGAAATATGATCACATTTCTTAGTTCCTGTTAGTACACGTGCTCCTGCATTCTGAATTAGCTGGAGAGTTTTTAAGGACTTACTAGAGCTACCTGATAATAGAGAGTTACAGTAATCCAGCCTAGAGGTAACAAAAGCGTGGACCAATTTTTCTGCATCTTTTCGGGTCAGGATAGGCCTAATTTTCACAATATTACGCAGATGAAAAAATGCAGTCTGTGAGGTTTGTTTTAAATGAGAATTAAAAGACAAATCTTGATCAAATATTACTCCGAGGTTTCTTACAGTAGTGCTAGAGGCCAGAGCAATGCCATCTAGAGAAACTATGTCATCAGATAAAGAGTCTCTTAGTTGTTTGGGGCCAAGAACAATAACTTCAGTTTTGTCTGAATTTAACATCAGGAAATTGGTGCTCATCCAAGTTTTTTTGTTTTTAAGGCAGTTATGGAGTTTAGTTAATTGGTTACTTTCTTCTGGCTTCATCGATAAATACAACTGAGTATCATCCGCATAACAATGGAAATTTATAGAGTGATTTCTAATGATGTTATCTAAAGGAAGCATATATAGAGTAAATAGGATTGGTCCGAGCACAGAACCTTGCGGATCTCCAAAACAAACTTTGGTACGTAAGGATGATTGCTGTTGCTGAGTGGCGTGTAATCGAGTAAAAAGAAATCAAAAGTAATCAGATAATGATCCGATAGCGAGGGATTCTGTGGAAAGACTTTTAGGTTATTAATTTCAATTCCATATGTCAGAACTAGATCGAGGGTATGGTTAAAACAGTGAGTGGGTTTATGTACACCCTGACTGAAGCCAATGGAGTCTAATAATGAGATAAACGCGGTAGCCAGGGAGTCATTATCAACGTCGACATGAATGTTAAAATCGCCTACAATAATAACTTTATCTGATTTAAGAACTAAACTGGATAAAAACTCTGAGAATTCAGATACAAATTCAAAATACGGGCCAGGAGCACGGTACACTATAACAAATAAAAGTGGCTGCGAGGTTTTCCAGGGCGGATGTAAAAGACTAAGAACGAGGCTTTCAAATGAATTATAATCTAGTTTAGGTTTAGGGCTGATTAACAGACTAGAGTTAAAAATGGCTGCAACTCCCCCTCCTCGGCCGCTGCCTCGAGGAATGTGGGTATTATTATGACTGGGAGGAGTGGATTCATTGAGACTAACATATTCATCTTGACACAGCCAGGTTTCAGTGAGACTGAGTAAATCAATATGATTATCTGATATTAATTTGTTTACTAACACTGCTTTAGACGATAGAGACCTGATATTTAACAGTCCGCATTTAATTCTCCTGTTTTGTCTTTCTGTCACAGAAGAGGTTTTAATTTTTATGAGGTTGTTATGCACAACTCCTCTTTGTTTAATTTTAGATTTAAATAATTTAGGTGGTCGGGGGACAGACACCGTTTGTATAAAACTATGAAAACTATGGCTGGGTAACTGAACTAGAAGTTCAGAGAGGTGTATAGGACTGTGACTCTGAGTCCTGGTCTCAACTCCGGGTTGTCAGGGTTTTGAATTACTAATAAAGTTTGCCAGGTTCCTAGAAATGAGAGCAGCTCCATCCAAAGTGGGATGAATGCTGTCTCTCCTAATAACACGAGTTTTTCCCCAGAAACCCACATCATTTTATTTACAGTGTTTTGGTGTATATGGTGTTTCCTCCGGGTTTTACAGTGACATCTTGGTGTTTTACAGTGTTTTATAGTATTTTACAATATCTTACAGTGTTTCATAGTATTTTACAATATCTTACAGTGTTTTACAGTGTTTCCAAAGTGTTTTACAGTATTTCGTAGTATATCACAGTGGTTTGTTACAGTGTAGGTTTTTTTTACAGTGACATCGTGGTGTTTAACAGTGCCTTACAGTGTTTTGTATTATGTACAGTGTTTTGTAGTACTTTGTAGCACTACGTTTTGCAGTGTTTCACAGTATTTTACAGTGTTCTACGTTATCTTGTAATATTTTTCATTGGTGTTTTACAGTGTTTTACAGTGCGTGGTGTCTCCTCGGGGTCTCACGGTGACATCTTGGTGTGTCACGGCGTGTGCAGGTGGTTGACAGCAGCTGAGCAGATAATCAGAGTTAATCAGCTCAAAGGAACAGATTAACTCTGCTGATGTCAGCTGAGGGCCAAGGACAGCAGCCATGACGCAGTGACACACCCAGGGGGCCCCGTGGGGGGAGGAGCCAGGTCCTAGTCCTTTAAAGGACAAGTTCACTGCTTTCTAACTCTGAGGTCATCAACACGCTTTAGATCACACCAGAGATAAACCAGAATTAAAGCAGAGTTACAGCAGCAGGTACATGTTGACATGGTTTAACTAGGTCCATGGTTTATCGGGAGCGTAGATTTAGTCTGACCCATGCAGAGTGTTTCATGTGTCCACTGATCTTTAACGTGTTCACACACACACACACACACACACACACACACACACACAGTGACAGGGTGAATCCCAGCAGTGTGGTGAACCTCTGAGTCACAGACATGTTAACAGGTTATTGATCAGGCTCATTCAGTATGAACCTTATCCAATCAGCAGCAGCTCGGTCTGTGTGATGATGTGGATGCTCTGTCGTCTCAGCAATGAAACATAACTCATCCCAGTTTGTGTCCATAGTCACAGTAAACAGTCACTCAGGAGGGTATGAGAAGTAATAGATTACCTGCCTGCTCAGAGTAATGTACTGATATATTTATATGATCTCATGTGAATAAAGTCTGGCACCATCCAACATTTATTTCCAACAATGAATCTCAAACACAACTAAGAAGAAGACACAGACGTCTTACTGCTGGAGAGATGTAACACGGTGAGAATGTATGACATCACGTGACATGACATGACATGACATGACATGACATGACATGACGTGATATGACGTGACATGATGTTACATGACACCAACAGTTTGTTATGAAAAACTGAGCAAGTGAAAGTAATTTTCGAGGACCGAGAGGACTATAAAAGACATTATCTCAGATGGTGTCAGATGGAGGACGTCACTGTGAACCTGATCTGACACTGTGTCACCAACACTGTGTTACACACAGCTGTGCAGCGAAGGCATTAACGACATACATTAATGTGGTAACAGCTGAAAGAAGTAAATAAAAACATTTCTCGGAAGTCCATGATTGTTACAGCTTGAACTTTTGTGGAACATTACTTAAACCTTTTATAGCATACTTGTTTAAGAGACAGAATCTTTGGGCTCTGGAGCTCAATTTTAAAAGAGAAAAGGAAAAAAGTGTTTATGGAAATAAGCGGAAAAATTCTTGCTGAACACACAAGATATAAAAGTTAAATACAAATACTGAACCCTCAGTCATGAGACATAGTTCAATATGCCAATAAGATATTCTAGAAAAAAAGTCATAGTAAAGAATGTTGTTAAAAAAGTCATGAGATTAAAAAAAGAACATACAACCTTTTCTAAGAGAAGTCATATAATATAACATGAAAGAACATAAAAAGTCATAGAATATAAAAAAATATTCATATAATAATATGTTGTAAAATAATGGATGGAACAGTATGCAATGCTGTAAAAACATCTTAGTGCATAATGTCATTGAAAATCATGAATAAATGTCATAGTATAGTATGCTGTCAAAAAAATCACGAAAAACATCACAGTATAGCATGTCGTCCAAAATCATGAAAAAAAGTCATAGTATAGCATGTCGTCCAAAATCATGAAAAGAAGTCATAGTATAACATGTCGTCCAAAATTATGAAAAAAAGTCATAGTATAGCATGTCATCAAAAATTCTGAAAAACGTCATAGTATAGCATGTCATTCAATATATGAAAAACATCATAATATAGCATGTTGTCCAAACTCTAGAAAAACGTCATAATATAGCATGTCATCAAAAATCATGAAAAATGTCATTGTATAGTATGTTGTCAAAAATCATGAAAAAAACGTTATAGTATAGCATGTCATCCAAAATCATGAACAAATGTCATACTATAGCATGTCGTCAAAAATCATGAAAAACATCATAGTATAGTATGTCGTCAAAATCTAGAAAAAACATAATATTATAGTATGTCATCCAAAATCATGAAAAAATGTCATAGTATAGCATGTCATCCAAAATCATGAAAAAAAGTCATAGTATAGCATGTCGTCAAAAATTGTGAAAAAAAGTCATAGTATAGTATGTCATCAAAAATCATGAAAATCGTAATTGTATAGTATGTTGTCCAAAATCATAAAAAATGTTATAGTATAGTAGCTTGCCAAAAATCATGAAAAACGTCATAGTATAGTATGTCGTCCAAAATATGAAAAAACATCATAGTATAGATTGTCATCAAAAATCGTGAAAAAAGTCATAGTATAGCATGTCGTCAAAAATCATGAAAAACATCATAGTATAGTATGTCGTCAAAATCTAGAAAAACGTAACATTATAGCATGTCGTCCAAAATCTAGACAAAACTTAAACGTATATTATGACGGGGTGTCGGTGGCTTAGTGGGTAAAGCAGGCGCCCTGTGTACAAGGCTGTTGCTGCAGCGGCCGGGGCTCGAATTCTGCCCTTGGCCCTGTCCTGCATGTCATCCCCCCTCTCTCTCTCCCCCCTTCACGCTTACCTGTCCTGTCCATTAAAGGCAAAATGCCCAAAAAAATCTAAAAAACCCCCCATATATTATGTCATCAAAAATAATGAAACAAAGTCATACTACAGTATGTCGTCAAAAATCATGAAAAACGTCAAGATATAATAACGTCATAGTATAGCATGTAGTCCAAAATCATGAGAAAAGCATGATAGTATAGTATGTTTTCAAAAATCTAGAAAAAAGTATCAAATTATAGTATGTCATCCAAAATCTAGAACAAGTGTCATAGTATAGCATGTCATGAAAAATTATGAAAAACGTCATAATAAAATATGTCATTAAAAATATAGGAAAACACATTGTGGTATAGCATGTCGTCCAAAATCATGAAAAAAGTTATGGTATCGCCCAAAATCTACAAAAAAGCATTGTAGTATAGCATGACACCAAAAATCATGAAAAACGTCATAATATAGCATATCATCAAAAATCATGCAAAATATCATAGTATTGCATGTTGTCCAAAATCTAGAAAAAAAAAATTACAGTATAGCATGTCGTTCAAAATTGTGAAACATGTCATAGTATTGCATGTCGTCCAAAATTGTGAAAAATGTCATAGTATAGCATGTCGTCCAAAATCTAGAAAAAATCAATCAATCAATCAATCAATTTTATTTATAAAGCCCAATATCACAAATCACAATTTGCCTCACAGGGCTTTACAGCATACGACATCCCTCTGTCCTTATGACCCTCACAGCGGATAAGGAAAAACTCCCCCCAAAAAAACCCCTTTAACGGGGAAAAAAAACGGTAGAAACCTCAGGATGAGCAACTGAGGAGGGATCCCTCTTCCAGGATGGACAGACGTGCAATAGATGTCGTACAGAACAGATCAGCATAATAAATTAACAGTAATCCATATGACACAATGAGACAGAGAGAGAGAGAGAGAGAGAGAGAGATGCAGGTAATGACAGTAGCTTACAACAACATTAATGAAAGTAATAATATTATAGTTATAGTTCTGGCTACTGTGGTACAATATGTTGAAAGTATGTATTAATATCTGACAGTATAGTTGTGTGACAATAGTCATATGTGTATAATAACAGTAGAAGTATGACTAATGACTAATGATGGCAGCAGCAGCAGGAGGCATCTGGCAGGACCACGGCAGCAGCACAACCACACACGTCACGCTGTCCAGGCACCGCTGTGATATGAGTTAATCTGAGAGACAGTGGAGCACAAAGGCTCCGGAGAAGAAGCCGAGTTAGTGACATCCAGAATGGCCGAGTTAGCAAGATGCAGTAATAGAATACGAGAGAGAAGGAGAGAAGGTGCCCGGTGTATTATAGGGGGGTCCTCCGGCAGACTAGGCCTAAGTCAGCCTAACTAGGGGCTGGTACAGGGCAAGCCTGAGCCAGCCCTAACTATAAGCTTTATCAAAGAGGAAAGTCTTAAGTCTAGTCTTAAATGTGGAGACGGTGTCTGCCTCCCGGACCGTAACAGGAAGATGATTCCACAGGAGAGGAGCCTGATAGCTGAAGGCTCTGGCTCCTGATCTACTTTTGGAGACTTTAGGGACCACGAGTAACCCTGCGTTCTCAGAGCGCAGTGTTCTGGTGGGATAATATGGCACTATGAGCTCTCTAAGATATGACGGAGCTTGACCATTTAGAGCTTTATAAGTTAACAGTAGGATTTTAAATTCAATTCTGGATTTTACAGGGAGCCAGTGCAGAGAAGCTAAAACAGGAGAAATATGATCTCGTTTCTTAGTTCCTGTTAGTACACATGCTGCTGCATTCTGAATTAGCTGGAGAGTTTTTAAGGACTTACTAGAGCTACCTGATAATAGAGAGTTGCAGTAATCCAGCCTTGAGGTAACAAAAGTGTGGACCAATTTTTCTGCATCTTTTCGGGTCAGGATAGGCCTAATTTTCACAATATTACGCAGATGAAAAAATGCAGTCCGTGAGGTTTGTTTTAAATGAGAATTAAAAGACAAATCTTGATCAAATATTACTCCGAGGTTTCTTACGGTAGTGCTAGAGGCCAGAGCAATGCCATCTAGAGAAACTATGTCATCAGATAAAGAGTCTCTGAGAACAATAACTTCAGTTTTGTCTGAATTTAACATCAGGAAATTGGTGCTCATCCAGGTTTTTATGTTTTTAAGGCAGTTATGGAGTTTAGTTAATTGATTACTTTCTTCTGGCTTCATCGATAAATACAACTGAGTATCATCCGCATAACAATGGAAATTTATAGAGTGATTTCTAATGATGTTACCTAAAGGAAGCATATATAGAGTAAATAGGATTGGTCCGAGCACAGAACCTTGCGGAACTCCAAAACAAACTTTGGTACGTAAGGATGATTCATTACGAACGTCAACAAATTGAAAACGATCAGATAAATAAGATTTAAACCAGCTTAGTGCAGAACCTTTTAGGCCAATTAAGTGATCCAGTCTCTGCAGTAGAATTTGATGGTCAATTGTGTCAAACGCCGCACTAAGATCTAATAAAACAAGAACAGACGAGTCCTTTGTCTGAAGCAATCAGAAGGTCATTTGTAATTTTAACTAGAGCTGTCTCAGTGCTATGATGCACTCTAAATCCTGACTGAAATTCCTCAAATAAATTATTATCATGGAGAAAATCACACAGCTGGTCTGCAACTACTTTCTCAAGGATCTTTGACATAAAGGGAAGATTAGATATTGGTCTATAGTTGGCTAACACCTCTGGATCCAGGGTGGGCTTTTTAGTAGAGGTTTAATTACAGCTACCTTAAAAGACTGTGGTACATAGCCTGTTAGTAAGGATATATTGATCATATCTAATATATGAGTGTTAACTAAAGGAAAGACCTCCTTAAGTAGCCTAGTTGGGATGGGGTCTAAGAGACACGTTGATGATTTAGATGAAGAAATCACTGCGGTCAATTCTTGAAGAAAAATTGGGGAGAAGCAATCTAAATATATATTAGGTTCTACAGCTGTGTTTGAGGTTAGATAGGTACCATCTGAGGGCAGGAGGTCATGAATTTTGCCTCTAATAGTTAGAATTTTGTCATTAAAAAAGCTCATAAAATCACTACTGCTAAGGGCTAAAGGAATACAAGGCTCAATAGAGCTTTGACTCTCAGTCAGCTTGGCTACAGTGCTGAAAAGAAACCTGGGGTTGTTCTTGTTTTCTTCTATTAATGCTGAGTAATAGTTTGCTCTGGCATTGCGGAGGCCCCTCTTATAAGTTTTGAGACTGTCTGTCCAGATTAAACGAGATTCTTCCAGTTTGGTTAATCGCCAATTCCTTTCAAATTTTCACGATATTTGTTTTAACCTACGGGTTTGAGAGTTATACCAAGGAGCAAACTTTCTTTGCTTTGTTAACTTCTTTTTAAGAGGAGCTACAGAGTTGAGCGTTGTTCGCAGCGAGCCTACGGCGCTATCAACAAAATGATCAATTTGGGAGAGGTTAAAGTCGGCACGGGAAACCTCTGTTACTGAAGGTATTGGTATTGAATTTAACGACGAAGTAATCTTTTCCTTAAATTTTGCGACAGCACTATCTGATAAACATCTAGTATAGTAACTGTTGCTGAGTGGCGTGTAATCGAGTAAAAAGAAATCAAAAGTAATCAGATAATGATCTGATAGCAAGGGATTCTGTGGAAAGACTTTTAGGTTATCAATTTCAATTCCATACATCAGAACTAGATCGAGGGTATGGTTAAAACAGTGAGTGGGTTCATGTACACCCTGACTGAAGCCAATGGAGTCTAATAATGAGATAAACGCGGTAGCCAGGGAGTCATTATCAACGTCGACATGAATGTTAAAATCGCCTACAATAATAACTTTATCTGATTTAAGAACTAAACTGGATAAAAACTCTGAGAATTCAGATACAAATTCAGAATATGGGCCAGGAGCACGGTACACTATAACAAATAAAAGTGGCTGCGAGGTTTTCCAGGTCGGATGTAAAAGACTAAGAACGAGGCTTTCAAATGAATTATAATCTAGTTTAGGTTTAGGGCTGATTAACAGACTAGAGTTAAAAATGGCTGCAACTCCCCCTCCTCGGCCGCTGCCTCGAGGAATGTGGGTATTATTATGACTGGGAGGAGTGGACTCATTTAGACTAACATATTCATCTTGACACAGCCAGGTTTCAGTGAGACTGAGTAAATCAATATGATTATCTGATATTAATTCATTTACTAACACTGCTTTAGACGATAGAGACCTGATATTTAACAGTCCGCATTTAATTCTCCTGTTTTGTCTTTCTGTCACAGAAGAGGTTTTAATTTTTATGAGGTTGTTATGCACAACTCCTCTTTGTTTAATTTTAGATTTAAATAATTTAGGTGGTCGGGGGACAGACACCGTTTGTATAAAACTATGAAAACTATGGCTGGGTAACTGAACTAGAAGCTCAGAGAGGCGTTTAGGACTGCAACTCTCTGTCCTGGTCTCAACTCTGGGTTGTCAGGGATTTAAATTACTAATAAAATTTGCCAGGTTCCTAGAAATGAGAGCAGCTCCATCCAGCGGTTAAATGATGACATGTGGCTAAACATGTCATCACTGGTCAGATTTGGGAGGGGTCCAGAGAAAACTACGGAGTCCGACATCGTTTTAAAAAAATGTCATAGGATAGTATGTCGTCCAAAATAATGAAAAATGTCATAGTATAGCATGTCGTCCAAATTCATGAAAAATGTCATACTATAGCATGTCGTCAAAAATCATGAAAAACGTCATAATATAGCGTGTCATCAAAAATCATGCAAAATGTCATAGTATGGCATGTCATCCAAAATCATGAAAAAACGTAATAGTATAGCATGTCGTCCAAAATCATGAAAACCTGTCATAGTATAGCATGTCATCAAACATCATGAAAAATGTCATAGTACAGTATGTTGTCCAAAATCTAGAAAAACATGTTAGAGTATTGCATGTCCTCCAAAATCATGAAAAACGTCATAGTATAGCATGTCATCAAAACTCATGAAAAAATGTCATAGTATAGCATGTCGTGTAAAATCTAGAAAAACTGTCATAGCAAAGTATGTCGTCCAAATTCATGAAAAAAATGTCATGATAGCATGTCGTCCAAAATCATGAAAAACGACATAGCACAGCATGTAGTCCAAAATCTAGAAAAACATCATAGCATAGGATGTCGTCCAAAATGTATTAAAAATGTCATAGTATAGCATCTCGTCCAAAATGTAGGAAAAATAGTCATAGTATAGCATGTTGTCCAAAATAATGAAAAACATCATAGCATAGCATGTCGTCCAAAATCTAGAAAAAACATCATAGTATAGCATGTCGTAAAAAGTCATCAAAAACGTAATAGTATAGTATGTCGTCCAAAATATTGAAAAAAAAGCATCATAGAATAGCATGTCGTCCACAATCATGAATAAATTCATAGAATAGCATATCGTCCAAAATCTAGAAAAAATGTTATAGTATAGCATCTCGTCCAAAATGTAGAAAAAAAGTAATTTTATAGAATGCCGTCCAAAACAATGAAAAACGTCATAACATCGCATGTTATCAAAAGTCATGAACAATGTCATAGTATAGCATGTCATCCAAAATCTAGAAAAAATGTCATATAGCATCTCGTCCAAAATGTAGAAAAAAAGTCATAGCATAGGATGTCGTCCAAAATCTAGAAAAAACTTGACAGTGTAGCATGTCCTCAAAAATGTAGAAAAAATGTCATAGTATAGCATGTTTTTGGATCCATAAAATTAAATAATCAGCTGTTGGAACAAAATGAGAAACAGAATATATTAGTTTATTATATTTTATTTATGATTAATAAAAGCAGTGACGTCACTGCAGGAACGTGCTTACTGCTTAGCGGTGTATGCGTGAAAGGCGTTTTATTTTGAAAGGCTTGACCGGAAGTGGCAGTCCGTTAGCTTTACGCGGCTGCTTTCGGTGGGTCTGCTCCTGCCCCGTTACTCTCGGTTGTCTCGGTGGATTAACGGTGGACTGTCCGGAGCTCCGGGGACACGTTAATGGAGGAGCCGTTAAGTTATACCAGAGAGGAGCCGGTGGAGGAGGAGGAGTAGGAGGAGGAGGAGAACTTTTCCCGCGGTAAGAAAACTAACGTTTACAGTTACCGTTAACAGTCCGTCAGTTACCGGACACACTGAACTTTCTGTTTCATGTCAAACAAACTTTTTATGTACTTGTTTTTGTTTGTGTATTGTGGTCTTTTGTTCCTCACGGCTCTGTTCCCATGGTGAGGCGTCATCAGCTCGCGAGACGTTTTTTTTCTTTCATTGTTTATTTATCGACTCGTTTCACTGTGACGTCATCACAACCACATGTACTCACAAAGTACTGTAACTACCAGGTACCTGTACTCTATTACTCCTACACAGTTACAACTTTAAGCCTCAGCAGTGAGAAGAAGTATGCAGACATTTCTGGAAGAGTAGTCCTACTGTAGTGTAGAAACACTCCTTTACAGGGTGGTGGGGAGAGATCATTTTTATTTGTTTAATATTTTATTAATCTGTTAAAATCCTGCAATAAAAAGTACTGTATTTACACCAGGATGTAGTACAGGAGGAGGACAGAGTAACTGAAGTGAAGTGATGAACTGTCCACTGCAGTGTAACAGTAACTTTGCTCAAATCATGTCTGTAAATCATCAGCAGTCAAAGCCTGTCAAATAGTAAACACAAACACACAAACACACACACACACACACACACACACACAATCTCAAACAAACTTTTTATGTACTTTACTAGCTGAATTTCACTTTGGGACAAATAAATCAATAAATAAAATAGTATTATATTTTGCAGTCCAACAGTCACGAGGACAGTTTATTTACAGCTCTGTAACAGGTGAAAGTCCTGCGCTCACTGACTGAAGTACATAGAGTATTATCTGAGGGGCGGGGCTTTAATCCTGACATCACATTACTGTGATATTGTACCGTAAATCCTCCAAAAGATGCTCCTCAGAATCCAGACAGCTGCTGACCTGAATGCAGTGTCACAGTGCTGCTGTTGACCTGCTCTGTCTCTAAACCTCACCTCATCACGTCATCTCACCTCACCACATCTCACCTCATCTCACCACATCTTATCTCACCTCACCACATCCCATCTTACCTCACTACATCTCCTCTCACCACATCCCATCTCACCTCACCACATCTCACCTCACCACATCTTATCTCACCTCACCACATCCCATCTCACCTCACTACATCTCCTCTCACCTCATCTCACCTCACCACATCTCGCCTCACCACATCTCATCTCAACTCACCTCAACCCATCTCACCTCACTTCTCATCTCACCTCACCTTACCTCACCACACCTCACCTCATCTCATCTCATCTTATCTCACATCTCACCTCACCTCAACCCATCTCACCTCACCTCATCTCACCTCACATCTCATCTCATCTCACCTTACCTTACCACACCTCACCTCATCTCATCTTATCTCACATCTCACCTCCCTCACCTCACCTCTCATCTCACTTCACCTCATCTCACCTCACATCCCATCCCACCTCACCACATCTCATCTTACCTCACCTCATCTCACCTCACATCTCATCTCACCTCACCAAATCTCATCTTACCTCACCTCACATCTCATCTCACCTCACCTCACCAAATCTCACCTTACCTCGTCTCACCTCACCTCGTCTCATCTCACCTCACCTCACCTCAACCCATCTCACCTCACCTCATCTCACCTTACCTTACCTCACCACACCTCATCTCATCACATCTCACCTCACCACATCTCCTCTTACCTCATCTCACCTCACCACATCTCGCCTCACCACATCTCATCTCAACTCACCTCAACCCATCTCACCTCACCTCATCTCACCTCACTTCTCATCTCACCTCACCACACCTCACCTCACCTCACCTCTCATCTCACTTCACCTCATCTCACATCCCATCCCACCTCATCACATCTCATCTTACCTCACCTCATCTCACCTCACATCTCGTCTCACCTCACCTCATCTCATCTTACCTCACCTCATCTCACCTCCCTCACCTCTCATCTCACCTCACCTCACCTCACCACATCTCGCCTCACCACATCTCATCTCACCTCACCTCAACCCACCTCACCTCATCTCAACTCACTTCTCATCTCATCTCACCTTACCTCACCACACCTCATCTCATGTTATCTCACATCTCACCTCACCTCAACCCATCTCACCTCACCTCATCTCACCTCACTTCTCATCTCATCTCACCTTACCTCACCACACCTCATCTCATCTTATCTCACATCTCACCTCACCACATCTCACTTCCCTCACCTCACCTCTCATCTCACTTCACCTCATCTCAAATCACCTCACATCCCACCTCACCACATCTCATCTTACCTCACCTCATCTCACCTCACATCTCATCTCACCTCACCAAATCTCATCTTACCTCACCTCATCTCACCTCATCTCAGTTTACCTCATCTCATCTTATCTCACATTTCACCTCACAACATCTCACCTCCCTCACCTCACCTCTCATCCCATCCCATCCCACCTCACCACATCTCATCTTACCTCACCTCATCTCACCTCACATCTCATCTCACCTCACCTCATCTCATCTCACCTCACCTCACCTCATCTCATCTTACCTCATCACATCTCACTTCACCTCATCTCACCTCACATCTCACCTCACCTCACCTAACCTCACCTCACCACATCTCATCTCACTTAACCTCACCTCACCACATCTAAGCTCACTTCACCCCATCTCACCTCACATCTCACCTCACCACATCTCATCACATTTCATCTCATCTCATATCACCTCACTTCACCAAATCTCATCTATTACCATGATGTCATGGTTGTCAGCCTCACTACTTCCTGTGACATATTTTTCCCTCCAGGTGTTGTAGCGTAGTAGCGTGATGCATTGTGATGGAGGAGACGGAGCACAGCCAGTATGTCGCCCAGCTGAAGGTAGAGTTTGACAGCTGCGACACGACGGCCACCGGCTTCCTGGACCGAGACGAGCTAACGGTGCTGTGCAGGAAACTGCAGCTTGACGCTCACCTGCCGCTGCTGCTCCACATGCTGCTGGGAGAGCGCACCTACGCCAGGGTAACACACACACACACACGCACACACACACTGAAATACACACTAACGCAAACTGGTGGGAGAGTGCACCTACACCAGGGTAACACAAACACACACACAAACAAACACACACACACAGACTGTATACCTCCTGTAAAAAGTTGGGTGTAGTGTAACTGTGTTGGTGACCACCTCTGCAGCTCTTCAGCCTCTTTTATCTCCTTGTTTTGGTTCCTGTCTGTACAGAAAGTAGACGTCTGTACAGGAAATAGATGTAGACAGACACAGACAGACAGACAGACAGACACAGACAGACAGACAGACAGACACAGACAGACCGACAGACACAGACAGACACAGACAGACAGACAGACAGACACAGACAGACAGACAGACAGATTATTCCTGCAGTGACAGGGACTCTTACACCTGATGAACCATCATACAGTGTCTGTATGAAGTGATAACATGCTGTCAGCTCTGCCCCCTGGTGGTCAAACAGAGTCACTGAGTACAGCTGCAGTTTGATGAATGACCTTTGTTTGACCTTCAGGTGAACTTTGAGGAGTTTAAAGAAGGCTTTGTGGCCGTTCTATCTCGCTCTCTGGACTTCAGCACGTCAGAGGACGACAGCAGCTACCTGGAGCCAGGTGAGACTCCACAGAGACCAGAGACAGGTGTCCTCCGTTTGTCTCTATCTGTCTTCTCATCAGTCAGACAGAGTTCAGAGACACGCTGACATGTTGGTTTGAGTCCAAACGTCAGATCTGCTGAGAAGAACACAGAATAACACCACTTTATATCAGACTACTGTATTAACTGTACAGTAACATGACAGTACATGTGGACAGTATATATATGGACAGGATACAGTCTATATGTGGACAGTATATGTGGACAGTATGTACAGTATATGTGGACAGTACAGTATATGTGGACAGTATGTACAGTATATGTGGACAGTATATGTGTGGACAGGATACAGTATATATGTGGACAGTATACAGTATATGTGGACAGTATACATGTAGACAGTATATGTGGACAGTATACAGTATGGACAATGTACAGTATATATGGACAGTATACAGTATATATGTGGACAGTATACAGTATATATGGACAGTATATGTCATTCAATCAATCAATCAATCAATTTTATTTATACAGCCCAATAACACAAATCACAATTTGCCTCACAGGGCTTTACAGCATACAACATCCCTCTGTCCTTAGGACCCTCACAGCTGATCAGGAAAAACTCCCCAAAAAAACCTTTAACGGGGGAAAAAAACGGTCGAAACCTCAGGAAGAGCAACTGAGGAGGGATCCCTCTTCCAGGACGGACAGATGTGCAATAGATGTCGTACAGAACAGATCAGCATAATAAATTAACAGTAATCCATATGACACAATGAGACAGAGAGAGAGAGAGAGAGAGACAGAGAGAGAGAGAGACAGAGACAGAGACAGAGAGACAGAGATGCAGGACAGACGGTAATGACAGTAGCTTACAACAACATTAATGAAAGTGATAATATTATAGTTATAGTTCTGGCTACTGTGAATGTTGAAAGTACAGTACAGGCCAAAAGTTTGGACACACCTTCTCATTCAATGCGTTTTCTTTATTTTCATGACTATTTACATTGTAGATTCTCACTGAAGGCATCAAAACTATGAATGAACACATGTGGAGTTATGTACTTAACAAAAAAAGGTGAAGTAACTGAAAACATGTTTTATATTCTAGTTTCTTCAAAATAGCCACCCTTTGCTCTGATTACTGCTTTGCACACTCTTGGCATTCTCTCCATGAGCTTCAAGAGGTAGTCACCTGAAATGGTTTCCACTTCACAGGTGTGCCTTATCAGGGTTAATTAGTGGAATTTCTTGCTTTATCAATGGGGCTGGGACCATCAGTTGTGTTGTGCAGAAGTCAGGTTAATACACAGCCGACAGCCCTATTGGACAACTGTTAAAATTCATATTATGGCAAGAACCAATCAGCTAACTAAAGAAAAACGAGTGGCCATCATTACTTTGAGAAATGAAGGTCAGTCAGTCCGGAAAATTGCAAAAACTTTAAATGTGTCCCCAAGTGGAGTCGCAAAAACCATCAAGAGCTACAACGAAACTGGCACACATGAGGACCGACCCAGGAAAGGAAGACCAAGAGTCACCTCTGCTTCTGAGGATAAGTTCATCCGAGTCACCAGCCTCAGAAATGGCAAGTTAACAGCAGCTCAGATCAGAGACCAGATGAATGCCACACAGAGTTCTAGCAGCAGACCCATCTCTAGAACAACTGTTAAGAGGAGACTGCGCCAATCAGGCCTTTATGGTCAAATAGCTGCTAGGAAACCACTGCTAAGGAGAGGCAACAAGCAGAAGAGATTTGTTTGGGCCAAGAAACACAAGGAATGGACATTAGACCAGTGGAAATCTGTGCTTTGGTCTGATGAGTCCAAATTTGAGATCTTTGGTTCCAACCGCCGTGTCTTTGTGAGATGCAGAAAAGGTGAACGGATGGATTCCACATGCCTGGTTCCCACTGTGAAGCATGGAGGAGGAGGTGTGATGGTGTGGGGGTGTTTTGCTGGTGACACTGTTGGGGATTTATTCAAAATTGAAGGCACACTGAACCAGCATGGCTACCACAGCATCCTGCAGCGACATGCCATCCCATCCGGTTTGCGTTTAGTTGGACGATCATTTATTTTTCAACAGGACAATGACCCCAAACACACCTCCAGGCTGTGTAAGGGCTATTTGACCAAGAAGGAGAGTGATGGAGTGCTGCGGCAGATGACCTGGCCTCCACAGTCACCGGACCTGAACCCAATCGAGATGGTTTGGGGTGAGCTGGACCGCAGAGTGAAGGCAAAGGGGCCAACAAGTGCTAAACACCTCTGGGAACTCCTTCAAGACTGTTGGAAAACCATTTCAGGTGACTACCTCTTGAAGCTCATGGAGAGAATGCCAAGAGTGTGCAAAGCAGTAATCAGAGCAAAGGGTGGCTATTTTGAAGAAACTAGAATATAAAACATGTTTTCAGTTATTTCACCTTTTTTGTGTTCATTCATAGTTTTGATGCCTTCAGTGAGAATCTACAATGTAAATAGTCATGAAAATAAAGAAAACGCATTGAATGAGAAGGTGTGTCCAAACTTTTGGCCTGTACTGTATATATTAATATCTGACAGTATACATGTGTGACAATAGTCATATGTGTATAATAACAGTAGAAGTATGACTAATGACTAATGATGGCAGCAGCAGCAGGAGGCATCTGGCAGGACCACGGCAACAGCACAACCACACACGTCACGCTGTCCAGGCACCGCTGTGATATGAGTTAATCTGAGAGACAGTGGAGCACAAAGGCTCCGGAGAAGAAGCCGAGTTAGTGACATCCAGAATGGCCGAGTTAGCAAGATGCAGTAATAGAATACGAGAGAGAGAGAGAGAGAGAAGGAGAGAAGGTGCCCGGTGTATTATAGGGGGGTTCTCCGGCAGACTAGGCCTAAGTCAGCCTAACTAGGGGCTGGTACAGGGCAAGCCTGAGCCAGCCCTAACTATAAGCTTTATCAAAGAGGAAAGTCTTAAGTCTAGTCTTAAATATGTGTGGACAGGATACAGTATATATGAACAGTATACAGTATATGGGTCAGTGACAAATAAGGGTTGGCAAGATGAGCACTTCAGAAATATCTTCAAAAATAGTTTTCAAAGCATGCATCAGATTTGTTAAAATGTACATTCTGTATTTTTGTTGGTTTTATGTCATTTGAAATGACATTTGCACCATTTTTTATGAAAAGTAAGACTGAATGCTCCTGAAAATGTCAAATGGTGTAACCACGAAAGAATGATAAATATTAAATATTTTATCCACCTACAGTAGATTTAAGTGTACTTATAAAAAAATCTTTATTTCAAAAGCATTAAATTGAAATGAGATATTTTTGGAGTATTTCTATATTTAAATTTTAATGCATTTTGGCAATACTGAGCAGGACATTTCCTGAAAACACCCCTTTATTTCTAAATAACGCGTGACAAGTTATGTAAAATTTAAAAAAAACAGTGTTGCACTGCAAAAGTGGATTACATTTATTCCACATTTTACTCCACATTTATTTTCTTGTATATAATCATATTTTTATGAAAAAATACCAGTTACACCAAATGACACTGGGTTGTGTCAATTGGTGTAACTGGTATTTTTCATAAAAATATGATACACTGCCAGACCATGTTCCTTATACAGTCAAACACCACTGTTTGGTGAAGGAACTGACACTGAAAATCAAATATGACAGTCAACAAGGTTAAGTGAACTTGTTTTTTTCATGTTATTTCAGTTCAGAAAAAAGATCATCTGACAACAGTGAGCTAATTTCGTCTACTGTAAATTCTTTGCTGTGAAAAACATTTTACAGTCATGTTTCATTTTAAAATTTAACTCATGTTTTGTATCTTAAGTTCTGATAAGAAAAAAGTCAACTCTTAACGGTGAACTGGTCTACTATTGTGAATACGCTTGATAAAAATTTAATGAGAGGAAGTTCAGAAAAAGGAACAGCTGACAACAATTAACTAATTTCTTCTACTGTAAATTCTTTGCTAATAACAATCATTTAATTTTAAAATTTAACTCATGTTTCATGTTTTGTGTTTTAAATTCTGATAAGGGAAAAAGTCACCTGACAACAACAACTCGTAAGGACGTAATTGGCCCTTGCTGCAGCATTAGCATTCATTAGCATTCATTTGCATTAGCACTCTGTGACGAGCCACTTTTTCCTTGTTTTTTTGTTTTGTTTTTTTTATTTGCACACAAGAAAAAGAGTATAGGATGTCAATAAGAAGAAACAGAATACATACAGTATTGACACATATAAAAAACGATGACTTAAAAGAGAAAAAAAAGTGTGCGGGAGGAGCCAAAAGAAAACCCTTTGGGCTTGTCAGGTGGCTCTCCTAGAAACTGGCATCTAATGGGGAAAATTGATTTTATTTATTTAGTTTGATTACTTTAGTTTTCTATAAATCTATCATACAGTAGTAATGAAATAGCAGAAATGTAAATAATTGTATTTTACAGACAGAAATTTTAATGTTTGAGTAACATTTCTACTTTCAATGAATTATTGGATTTTTAGGTATTTTAAAGCTACTGTACAAGATCAAAAGTAGTTTTTTTTATAATACATCTTTAATTAGCATCATAAATTACTGATATCTAACAAATTACCATCATAAACTGCTGATATGTGAAATAATTGCCTATAACAGAAAGGCTCAGAATAGGAGTCAAATGGTGTAACTGGTTACACCATTTGACATTTCATTTTAAAATCAAATTTGACAGGCATTACCAGGGACACCTGTGTAAGCACATGGCCTTGGTCTCAAGATTTCAAACATAATTTTTAAAGTAAATATTCATTTTAATGATTTTTATGAATTATTAATGTTTTTCTAGGGTCATACTATTTGACCAAACCTGACCAGAGTCTAAAAACGTCAATTTATTAGTAATTTTAAGAGATTCTAACCTTGTCATGCAGCAGTTGTGATCATCAGAGGTCCTTCTCTGTAATACCATTTCCTGTCACATGGTCTTCTTTACTATATTAACAAAACGGCCTCTTAAATGGTGGTTACACCACTTGACACTTCATGTAGTTTACTTGACTTTCATGATTCCCCAAATTAAATTTCATATTTAGAACAATTGTATTCCATTATCTTTATTGAATATAACAAATTAATAATTTAAAGATCATGCCAAACTAGTTGTTATGGTGTTTTATTGAGAATTTTAGTGTTTTTAAGCAAGTTTAATTATTTGGTGCAAGTTTTTATGGTTACACCACTTAGACATTTTTGCCATTATCCTCTAATATATTCTCTCATAATGTATTAAAAGCAGAAATTTTATACTGGATCCACACAAAATTAAAGTTTGTAAGTTAATCATACATTTATTTTCAGATTTTAACCCTTTTAAATTTGACTAAACCATATAAACACAAAAAAAGTAGCGTCACATCATTGACCCATATATGGAAAGTATACAGTATATATGTGGATAGTGTATGTGGACAGTATACAGTATGGACAGTATACAGTATATATGTGGACAGTGTATGTGGACAGTATGCAGTACATATGGACAGTATACAGTATGTGGACAGTATATTTGGACAGTATACAGTAAATATGGACAGTATTCAATATGTGGACAGTATATTTGTGTTCAGTATTAGGCCTGTCACGATAACAAATTTTGCTGGGCGATTAATTGCATCAGAAATGATTGCGAAGAGCAATAATATTGCGTAATATTGTGCTTTTAAGACCATTTTATTATTGTTGTAATTTTGCTGTTTATAGACCATTTTTTAACTAATGATAAAAAAGGCATAATGATGCAAGTCCACCCTTTTAATCAATCAATTTCAATCAATTTTATTTATAAAGCCCAGTATCACAAATCACAATTTGCCTCACAGGGCTTTACAGCATACAACATCCCTCTGTCCTTACGACCCTCACAGCGGATAAGGAAAAACTTATTTCCTTAATGAGAAATAAACATTTATTTAACAAGAATATTTAGGAATGCAAAAAAAGAAAATTTAAATATAAGTAGTTAACCTGTTAACTTAGGTTCAGGAGCAGAACCACGCCTCAACCACACCTCTAATCACCTGCCAAGCCTACTTATGCCAGGTCAACCCATCCTACCCTGTTTGTCTCAAGATTTCTCGAGCTCAGACAGACCGCGCATCTCGCCGAAACGCTTCATAGAGAAAACTTCCATTCAAACAAAGAGAAAACGTAAAGATTGTCTAACGTTACCTACCATGGAACTGGCTTTCTAAAGCAGACATCACCAGTGCATTCAAAGTTTTGCCCATTCATCCTGACTTCTGACGTTTTTTTGGCGTTTGCTGGAAGGGGGCATATTATTTTTCTGTGCACCTTACCTTTGGCTGCAAAAGCAGTCCTAAGATCTTCGATTCTCTTTCAGAAGCCCTATGCTGGATCCTTACTAACAACCACAGGCTCCCTTACATTCTCCATCTTCTCGACGATTTTCTTATCGTCACTCCACCATCCTCCCCTCCTCGCCACGGGCTCAATACGCTCACTAACGCTTTCTCTGAACTCGGCGTCCCTCTTTCCGAGGAGAAAACATCAGGACCTGGCACTTCCATTGAGTTCCTAGGCATCACTCTGGACTCAATTTCCTTCCAAGCATCTCTGCCCTTGGAGAAAATACAGCCCATCTCTCTGCTTCTGTCAACCTACCTCTTAGCAGACAGATGCACCAAACGCCAGCTGTTAGCCCTCCTTGGACATCTCAATTATGCCATCCGCATAATCCCTCAAGCTAAATCCTTCTTGTCCATCCTTTTGTCTAAGGCTGCTGCCGTTCCCTCTCTCCACGATAGGGTCATTCTAGACGATGCCTGCAAAATGGAAATGCGTATGTGGCTACATTTCCTATCTTCTTGGAATGGCATTTCCTTCTTCTACGACGACTTCATCACCCAGCCTGAGGACATTCAACTTTTCACAGACGCGGCACAGGCTTTGACGGCTACTATGGAGGGAGATGGTTCTCCTCCGCTTGGCCCCCAGAGTTTGAATCCCTCGACTCAGAGTCCCGCTCCCCTTCCTCTGCGCTTCATGAGCTGTATCCCATCATAATAGCTGCCATTCTTTGGGGTCACGAATGGTCTGCAAAACGGTCTTCAATACATCCCCCCAGACCAGCCTAACAGATGACATCTTCCCTCTACCTCACCCACATCCATTCATCTTTTCTCAACATTCAATAACTCCTGTATTCCATTAAACCTTTAAACGACATATTGTTGTGGCGTGGTTCTTGCTAGTGAACCTAGGGTTATATAAGTTAACAGTAGGATTTTAAATTCAGTTCTGGATTTTACAGGGAGCCAGTGCAGAGAAGCTAAAACAGGAAAAATATGACTTCGTTTCTTAGTTCCTGTTAGTACATGTGCCGCTGCATTCTGAATTAGCTGGAGAGTTTTTAAAGACTTATTAGAGCTACCTGATAATGGAGAGTTGCAGTAATCCAGCCTTGAGGTAACAAAAGCGTGGACCAATTTTTCTGCATCTTTTCGGGTCAGGATAGGCCTAATTTTCACAATATTACGCAGGATAGGATGTGGACAGGATACAGTATACAGTACAGGCCAAAAGTTTGGACACACCTTCTCATTCAATGCGTTTTCTTTATTTTCATGACTATTTACATTGTAGATTCTCACTGAAGGCATCAAAACTATGAATGAACACATGTGGAGTTATGTACTTAACAAAAAAAGGTGAAATAACTGAAAACATGTTTTATATTCTAGTTTCTTCAAAATAGCCACCCTTTGCTCTGATTACTGCTTTGCACACTCTTGGCATTCTCTCCATGAGCTTCAAGAGGTAGTCACCTGAAATGGTTTCCACTTCACAGGTGTGCCTTATCAGGGTTAATTAGTGGAATTTCTTGCTTTATCAATGGGGCTGGGACCATCAGTTGTGTTGTGCAGAAGTCAGGTTAATACACAGCCGACAGCCCTATTGGACAACTGTTAAAATTCATATTATGGCAAGAACCAATCAGCTAACTAAAGAAAAATGAGTGGCCATCATTACTTTAAGAAATGAAGGTCAGTCAGTCCGGAAAATTGCAAAAACTTTAAATGTGTCCCCAAGTGGAGTCGCAAAAACCATCAAGCGCTACAACGAAACTGGCACACATGAGGACCGACCCAGGAAAGGAAGACCAAGAGTCACCTCTGCTTCTGAGGATAAGTTCATCCGAGTCACCAGCCTCAGAAATCGCAAGTTAACAGCAGCTCAGCTCAGAGACCAGATGAATGCCACACAGAGTTCTAGCAGCAGACCCATCTCTAGAACAACTGTTAAGAGGAGACTGCGCGAATCAGGCCTTCATGGTCAAATAGCTGCTAGGAAACCACTGTTAAGGAGAGGCAACAAGCAGAAGAGATTTGTTTGGGCCAAGAAACACAAGGAATGGACATTAGACCAGTGGAAATCTGTGCTTTGGTCTGATGAGTCCAAATTTGAGATCTTTGGTTCCAACCGCCGTGTCTTTGTGAGACGCAGAAAAGGTGAACGGATGGATTCCACATGCCTGGTTCCCACTGTGAAGCATGGAGGAGGAGGTGTGATGGTGTGGGGGTGTTTTGCTGGTGACACTGTTGGGGATTTATTCAAAATTGAAGGCACACTGAACCAGCATGGCTACCACAGCATCCTGCAGCGACATGCCATCCCATCCGGTTTGCGTTTAGTTGGGCGAACATTTATTTTTCAACAGGACAATGACCCCAAACACACCTCCAGGCTGTGTAAGGGCTATTTGACCAAGAAGGAGAGTGATGGAGTGCTGCGGCAGATGACCTGGCCTCCACAGTCACCGGACCTGAACCCAATCGAGATGGTTTGGGGTGAGCTGGACCGCAGAGTGAAGGCAAAGGGGCCAACAAGTGCTAAACACCTCTGGGAACTCCTTCAAGACTGTTGGAAAACCATTTCAGGTGACTACCTCTTGAAGCTCATGGAGAGAATGCCAAGAGTGTGCAAAGCAGTAATCAGAGCAAAGGGTGGCTATTTTGAAGAAACTAGAATATAAAACATGTTTTCAGTTATTTCACCTTTTTTTGTTAAGTACATAACTCCACATGTGTTCATTCATAGTTTTGATGCCTTCAGTGAGAATCTACAATGTAAATAGTCATGAAAATAAAGAAAACGCATTGAATGAGAAGGTGTGTCCAAACTTTTGGCTTGTACTGTATATATAGACTGTGTATGTGGACAGGATACAGTATATATGTGGACAGTATATGTGGACAGGATACAGTATATTTGTGGACAGTGTATGTGCACAGGATACAGTATATATACGGACAGTATATATGTGGACAGGATACAGTATATATGTGGACAGTATATATGGACAGGATACAGTTTGTTTGTGGACAGTATGTGGACAGTACAGTATATTTGTGGACAGTGTATGTGCACAGGATACAGTATGTGGACAGTATATGTGGACAGGATGCAGTATATATGTGGACAGTATATATGGACAGGATACAGTTTGTTTGTGGACAGTATGTGGACAGTACAGTATATTTGTGGACAGTGTATGTGCACAGGATACAATATGTGGACAGTATATGTGGACAGGATACAGTATATATGTGGACGGTATATGTGGACAGGATACAGTATATATGTGGACAGTATATATGGACAGGATACAGTTTATTTGTGGACAGTATGTGGACAGTACAGTATATTTGTGGACAGTGTATGTGAACAGGATACAGTATATATGTGGACAGTATATGTGGACAGGATACAGTATATATGTGGACAGTATATGTGGACAGGATACAGTTTATATGTGGACTGTGTATGTGGACAGGATACAGTATATTTGTGGACCGTGTATGTGCACAGAATATAGTATATATGTGGATAGTATATGTGGACAGGATACAGTATATTTGTGGACCGTGTATGCGCACAGGATATAGTATATATGTGGATAGTATATGTGGACAGGATACAGTTTATTTGTGGAGGGTATGTGGACAGTACAGTGTATGTGGACAGGATACAGTATATTTGTGGACAGTATACAGTATATTTGGACAGTGTATGTGGACATTATACAGTATATATGTGGACAGTATACAGTATATATGTGGACAGTATATGTGGACAGTATACAGTATATTCGTGGACAGTGTATGTGGACAGTATACAGTATATATGTGGACAGTATATGTGGACAGGGTACAGTATATATATGGACATATACAGTATATTTGTGGACAGTATATGTGGACAGTATACAGTATATATATGGACAGTATATGTGGACAGGATACAGTATATTTGTGGACAGTGACAGTATACAGTATATATGTGGACAGTATACAGTATCTATGTGGACAGTGTATGTTGACAGTATACAGTGTATTTGTGGACAGTATATGTGGACAGGATACAGTATATATGTGGACAGTATATGTGGACAGGATACAGTATATATGTGGACAGTATACAGTATATTTGTGGACAGTATACAGTATATTTGGACAGTGTATGTGGACAGTATACAGTATATATGTGGACAGTATACAGTATATTTGTGGACAGTATCTGTGGACAGTATACAATATATATGTGGACAGTATATGTGGACAGGGTACAGTATATATGTGGACAGTATACAGTATATTTGTGGACAGTATATGTGGACAGTATACAGTACATATGTGGACAGTATATGTGGACAGGATACAGTATATTTGTGGACAGTATACAGTATATATGTGGACAGTGTATGTTGACAGTATACAGTATATTTGAGGACAGTATATGTGGACAGGATACAGTATATATGTGGACAGTGTATGTTGACAGTATACAGTATGTTGACAGTATACAGTATGTGGACACGAGCAGAATGTGTGATTGTCTCTGTCCGTCTCTATCTGTCCCTGTGTCTGCAGTTGTCCCAGAGGAAGTGAAGCCAAAGTTCGTAAAGGGAACGAAGCGTTACGGCCGTCGCTCTCGTCCCGACAGTCAGCCTGGCGCTGCTCTGACCTGCGACTCTGAGGAGTCACTGCCGTCCAGAACAGAGGCCACAGACTCGTCACCGCCCGGCGTTCGCAGGGCCAAACTGAGACGGTCGACGTCCCTGGAGAGTGTGGAGGTGAGACGGTCACTTTGTGTCCTCAGCACGTCTTCATGTGTTTTCTTCCCGGGCCGACCTGTGGGCCGCCACGATGACAACTTCATATTACTTTTAGACTTTATGGACTTTTATTTATTTGCACATAAATATAAAACAAAACAAAACAAATACATATCTCTCTTGGTAGAGAGGAAGATAAGGAAATGTGCAGGTGAGGTCGGAAACCCGAAAGGCTTATAGAGTGACCTCACCTTGACCTAACAATAATTTAAGCAAAGAAACGAAATAATATTGGCATACCTTGTGTGAGAAAGAGAATTAAAAAAAATAATAATAATAGTAATAATAATATTGAGAAAACTAAATAAATAAAGGGGGAAAAATTATTAAAAAAAAAGTGATACAGAAAAATTAAGTTCAAGTAAAACAAAAACAGTGTGGCACTAGGGAAGGCAAAATTGGACAGTGAAACCAATTTAGCTGTTGTGTTAACTTCAGTAATAGTTTCCTTTTGAATATTGCCAAGGAAGAAGAGCTGTCAGCCAGTTGGTGATGTTCATTCCACAACAAAATCCCTCTGTATTTAATAGTATACTGCCCATCATGACCTCTGACCTCTGACCTGGTTACTGCTGCTGTGACAAAGGAGTCAGAGTTCGTCCCTGTGTGTCTGGTGTCTGAGTTCAGCTGGTTTCAGATGTCCTCACTCTGCTGCAGTCTGTGAATACCTGAAGGAGGAGGAGGAGCTGTGTGGGGGAGGTTTGGTGGTTTTGGGGGCGTTGGAGGTTTTTCAGGAAGTGGGATAGTGAGGAATGTGGCTGCTGGCTGACGCTCGGCTCCACTCAGCTCTGGTCTGGCTGCAGATCAAAGACTAATCAGTGAGTTTCTGTGGGACAGTTTCTGCTTCGGTTTCACAGTCAGCTGATTTAAACACACAGGAGGAATTATGTTCTCCTCCCTGCAGCTCCTCCTCCTCCTCCTCCTCTTCATCATCATTTTACCAGAAACAGTTGCTCTGTCCACATCAAGTGTTTTTGACTTCCAATATTTTGTCTCTGGAGGACGGCTGGTTTTAGATAAAAACATAAAACACATAGAGGACACAAGTGAAAACATGAGAACATGCATATGTAACAGTTATTATAAAGCCTTGTTTCCACCAAACACTTTGAGTTTGGAACCAGCAGTAACCCTTCAGATGAAACTCTGAGTTTTTCGTATCACAAAGCCAGTTCAGTGTAACCCTGAGTCAGTTACTATGGCAACATACTCTGTGAAGCTAACCTGCTGAGTCACAGGTTTGCTTCATGTCAGCCTGAGGCTGAGCGTGTAGCAGGAAGTAGAAACATGGCGTGTCCTTTAGTGAATGAAGTGGTGGAGGTTGAGGCCCAGTGTATTCAGAGGCTGTTGTGTAAGGAGAAGGTGATTAGAGCCTGTTTGGATGTCTCCCTGGAGGAGTGTCTATATGAAAGATACTGTTTGACCTCACACTCTGTCATTTATCTAACAATCTGTTCCACCCACATATATCACATATTACACATCCTGGATTTACATTATCATCACAGCACATTTTATGCATTGTCCTTTGATTCTTTTCTTTATAACATCAGAGACACTGAACACATCAGAGAGACAGCGGTTTGTCGGCCCGTAAGAAAAGTGTCTCTGGCTCTGAAAAGACTTTGGACCCTTGTTGTGGTTTTCCCTGGACATAAATCACAATCCATTATTAAAGTAATTACCACGGAGCATCGGTGGCTCAGTGGATGGAGCGGACGCCCCGTGATCAGACGCCCAGCGCCTGATGCAGCGGCCGCGGGTTCAAACCCAGCCTGCAGCCTCTTGCTGCGCGTCGTTCCCTCTCTCCCTCAACATTATGCTGTTTTGCCATTAAAAGAAACAAAAGCCCCGAAAAAACGCTTAAAAAAGAGGAATTCCACAGAACTGCAGGTTTGTCAGTGTTGATGAGAAATGAATCTACGTGGACACATGATGCAGTGATTCATGAATACTTTTCATATATTCAAAGACTCCGCGGTGTAACTGGCTCATTGATGGGACTCAACATCCCATAATAGCTCCATGTGAGAATAAAGGAGATTACATGAAGTCGTTTCACAGCAGTTAAATGAACCTCAGCCTAATATTGACAGAATGAAGTCAGTAGAAACAAAACTTTTACCAGTCTGTTTAATATCTGCGTGTTTGATGTTGAGTTTGTGCCCAGTGTGTTTGGGCTCCATCACATGACAGCTGAATAAGATGATACAGCAAATTATATTAACATATATGAACTCTGTATAATGTTGCTGTATTTTCTGTATATTAGACACATTAACACATCACATCACCTCACATTACCTACTAACACACTCTGCAGTCTGTTCCCATCACACCTCACGCTGTTTAGCTGCAGCTAACGTGTTCGTTTTTGTTTTGTTTTCATTTTGCGGTCATTAAAATCTCAGACTCAGCTGGGATGAAACAAGCAGCTTTCTGCTTTCTGCCACTGAATATCATGTTATCTGCACTCTACTGATGATGTCTGTTGGTGCTCACTGTGAACGTGCCTCTCTCAGGCTGAACATACTCAGAGTTGATTGAACTAATGCTGATCAGCTGTTCTGGAACCAAAAACTCAGAGATTCTCAGCTCAGGCTCAGTGAACCCGGAGATCGGGATTAGGCTCAGGGTTTGTTGAGCCTGCTTCCTGAAATAGGGCCCTGGTTTATCGTCCACAGAACGAGGCTGCACGCCAACATTTTTAGAACAAAATAGAACAGGCTGCAGTAGGGCTGGGCAATAAATTGATTTTATCGATTAATTCGAATTTATAGTTGAGGTCGATTTGTTTAAAGAAATTAGATTTTCTCTTTAACATCCACCACTGATGCTCCCTGCTGGGCTCCCGTAGTTCAGATTGGGCTCACCCCCCCACCTCTCCGCGCTTGATACAAAAACAACATGGCAGCGAGTGGGAAATAACTCGTTCCCAAGAAAGGGAGCCAGGCAGTACTACAAATTTACTGCAGCACCTCAAACAGAGGCATGCTGCCGAGTGGGAGAGGTCTTGCTCCCTACGAAAATATCCCTATTCAAGTGCTTGAATTTGTTATTTACGTGACAATGCCTGAACGCAACACAAGCTCCTCTCCATAGACTGTGTATACGGTGCCGTGCTGCAGGTTCAGGCCAGGCTCAGTTATAATTGTCTCGGACTTGGCAAAATGTGGCCCGAGCCGCGCTCTAGTGTGCTCACCTGTGTCTGTGAGTCTGTGTGTGTGTGTGTGTGTGTGTGTGTGTGCATCGGGGCCGATGCAGAGAGCAGAGGAGGATTGTAAACGCGCACCATGTAGAGACAGAAATGACATACCGTTGCGTAAATAAGATAAATAACACAAGGCAATTTAGTTTGTTTAAGAAGAGGACATTATAATGGTCGGGGGAACACTGACGTATGATGCAGTCGCGATGTGTATTGCAAGAGATTTGGTGCCCATATATACTGTGGAAAAGCTGGGGTTTATTCACATGCTGAAAGTTTTGGAGCCCAGGGGCCTCATGTACAAAGACTTGCGTGGATTTCCTACTGAAACATGGCGTACGCTTGAATCCAGAAAACGTTGTACGCACAAAAACATCCAGATGAATGAATCTGTGCGTACACATGAATCCAAGCACATTTCCTTTGTACATCCCAATCAACGTGGAATTGAGCGCACATGTTGGAGTACCTGACCCTTCCCTGTCCACGCCCCCATTTAAATATACAAATCATATTTAAATGAACCCTGCACCTGAGATTCCCCTCTCTGCACGATCAGAAAACTAAAACAAAAGAATGAATAAAATGGGAAAAAAGAAAAACTTCACAGAATGCAAATTGGAAACGCTACTCATTTAAGTGGAGGTGCGCAAAGATGTACTTTTTGGCACGCTGTCCTCCGGCATCAATACAAAACGCAAGAGGAGTGAGTGGGAGAGTGTGTGTGAGCCTGTCAATGCTGTGGGGTCAGAAAAGCGTACCCACGCAGAATTAAAAAAGAAGTGGTCCGACATTAAGGTGGACGTGAAGTGGAGGACGGCTGCCCACCGTCAAAGTGTGGCCAAAACAGGCGGGGGGACAGGAGAGGAGGAGCTCACCCGTCTGAACAGAGAGTCGCCTGGGGTCAGTTGAAAGCAGACAATTAATTATGTGAACTGGATTTACAGTTTATATTTGTTAATTTTATACACCACTTAGACGGATCACACATTATTGTTGTAAATGAATGCAGAAGTGCACCGGGGAAAAGGTGAGGCTGATTAGGAAATGTTGCACTTTACGCACGGGTTTATTGACATGAGTACTTTACACACAGAGACAATCAGGGGCTTGTTCGAAAGCTCTGAAGCTGTAGTTTAAAAAACAACAAGTCACTAACTTTAACCACTGACTAGTAGTGATGCTGTGAAGGCAGGATAATATTTGGGGGCGCACATGTTCAGTGCGCATCATGGGGATTGATATTAGGACAGTTAAACGAATAAATTATTTACTCACCAAGAAGCCACCCATTGCGCACAGTGCCAGCTTGTAGTCTGTTCCCAACCATGCTGTTACTCAGAATGTATGAATTGTGCGTTGAACCAGGCCACCTCGCCACAATGTTGGTTAATTGCATTTGCGCATCACATATGATCTGTACACTGATCGAATGAAAATGCTTCCTGTTGACAAAAACAAATTCATCCTGCGATGGCGCTTTTATAATGTGTGTGCAGTCGATAGCTCCGATAACGTTAGGAAAACCGGCTCTCGCTGCAAATTGCGCTTTAATGTTGGCCTGTTCAGCTGCATATGGGAATTTGATATACCTGGCTGACATGCGGATAATTCCGTCCCACACAGCTGGCATGGCTCGGCTCAGGGTCGACTGGCACAGTCCCGATTGGTCAGCCATCTCCCTCCGGAATGCCTGTGTTGCTAGGAGTCCCGGTGTGGTCAGCACCTGTATGGATACAGGCAGCGCATGGCTCCTCACTGTATCACGCTCCAAGGTCGGCCGCAGCTCTGCGCACAGTTCCAGGAGGATTGCCCTTGGGAACCAATACGGCAAATACTGCTAAAACGTTGTTAACTGTATTTTTGGCACCACTTTGCGCATGCTTTTATATCCACTCATCTAATAGCAAACACATGGGTGTGTTAATTGTTCATCAGTGTTAATTGTTCATGTGTCTCTGATGTGCACATCACTATTGAGGACTAATTGTTTTCACATTTATTTATTATAACAGTTTCCCAGCATTACCTCTAAGTGTCGCCAAAGGATCAACAGCTGTAGAAACGTGCGTACGCCAGCCATGAAGTTGGCGTGAGGCACTGCACATTTCCACGGTCATTTCACTCTTGATATATCTAAACTTTGCCGTGGAAAAGGACGTATGCCACGTTTTTGTGCCTACGCACCCTTTGTACATGAGGCCCCAGGTAAGCAGGGGGGAAAAAAATTGATTTTGTGAATCGGATTTGTTGTGAAAAAATCGGAGATTTTATTTTTAGGCCATATCTCCCAGTCCTAGGCTGCAGTGAGAGTCTCTCTCCATGGGATATTTAAAAATAGCAGCTTTGTGCATTTAGTCCTTCTCAGGCAAGCTCAGGGGTTTAGTGTTGCTGTAGCCCACAGGAAGTGAGGATTAGAATATATGACCTTCACATAATCCGCTCCAAATTCATCTATATTTTTAAAGTCATTACTAAAAGTGTGTGTCATCCAAGAGAGACAATAAAAACTAATGAAACGCTCAAAGTTGGGATATTGAAATGTGTCCAAAACATGTTCATAAAATGTCAGAAAAAATGGGAATGAAATGTCCAAAACATATTATTCAAGCAGCTGTGTGGAACTTTTTACCATTTATAAAACTGTCCCTAGTTTGTATCACCCCCCCCTTGACGATCTGCATATTTATTTGAACCCAACAGTGACAAAAAGCCTTTCTCTATGTGGCTATTTAGCGTAGCCTCGCTTGGGTCGGACACAGCGGAAGTCAGCAAACCAGAATACGGCACCCGGAGGCGGAAGTAAGTCTGCACGCCCGCAGCGGCTCGCAGCCATTAAACCACAGAAGAAGAAGGAGCCGTGTTTACAAGTAGGATTTAAGAAGCAGGCTAAATGACATGTAGTAGGGAGTAGTGAATGATTTCGGACACATTGCACACTCTTGTACAGTAGGTGGTGGTATGCACCTGGAAGTTGTTTGCGATCTGCCAATGAATTGAGAGAAGAAGAAGAGCTGTGTTTACAGAGTGTGTTCTTCGAGTAAGCAGTACGCAACGGGTATTGCTGAACACATAACAGTTTTACCAGATGTATCTATAAGGACTTGGTTGTACTTTCAATGTCATGGCGGATAAAGAAGGAGCACCATTTAAAAGAAAAAGAACAGAAGAACAGAAGAAGGTTAAATGGGACAGTGATAGGGCTCGAGCCCAAATGCGTGTAAACCTCGGTCGGGCATTCACCAAATGGAGAGACCTGAGAGATTTGAAAGGTTTTAGAACGGTCCCCAAGTTGGCCCTTTTCCTAATTTTTGTTTTTAGTTAGAGAATATAACGCAACTTGTTAGACGTTGTTTCACTTCAATATATAATGACATGGAAGTTATAAGCAAGCTAAATGTAACGTTAGCTGATGTGAACCGCTTTTGTCTACCAACGTTACAACAAACGCCACAAAATTATCTGTGACTGTGACCATGAACACAAATATACAGCAGGCAGTTGTCCTCAGTTTATAAGAAATTCAGAGCTACACCAGAACATTTATAATTTTCCTCTCGCTCTTCAAAACAAATGCATGCGGTAATTGCCGGTTGCAGTCGGAATTTTACGACACCAGGCTGTGGGTGTCATACCGCTTCAACCAAAGGGGGCACTATAATCAACGAAAACGTAAAGTTCTGCACAGCTGCTTTAAGATGTTCGAAGAAATGTTGATAAAATGTCTAATAAATATAAATACAATGTCTGAAAAACATTAACAAAATGTGAAAAAAAAAAAAAAAAAAAAAAAGGGTTAAATTTCAGGTGTGCTGATGAATTCATGTGGTCAGACATGACAGTAAATGTTCCACCTTAAAGTGAATGAAGTCATTTTATAGTTGTAGTTTACTGATGTATGAACAGAGGTTACATAAAACCAGAGTGAGCGTCCTCTACTGACCAATCAGACTGCAGGGTTTCTAGCTCCACCTTTTAGTACCAGATCTGTGTGCTAGGTACCCCAACAGAGGGGGGACCAAACATGGAGATTGAATGTGCATATTAAGGCAGTACAGGAGGAGGTGCACATTAATAATCCTCCAGGACTGTAACATGCTCATGTTTAACCCAAACAATGTGTCATGTGACTGCAGTTGCTTCACATCCAGATCGGAACACCTTCTCACCACAAACCAACCGCACCAGAGTTCTTGTGCAACCGGACTGAGACCACCTCTTCAAGAAGGTCTCAGTCCGGTTGTTTTGGTGTGTTCACACCTGCACAAATGAACCTGACCAAACAGGACAGGTGTGAACGCAGCCTGGGTTTATTCTGACAGGATCAAAGTCACAGCGTCACTGTCACACACACACACACACACACACACACACACAGTATTATCATTGACATCCATGTTTTGTCTGCAGAGCCTGAAGTCTGATGAGGAGACAGGAAGTCAGAAGAACATCCAGCAGGACTTTCAGAGTAAAGGTACCTTCATCACACTGTGCTTCACTCACCATCATCATCCTCAGTTTGTTCTTCAGAAAACGCGACGTCAGCCTCACGGCGTGTTCTTAGACTTCAGAATCGTTCAAACGTGTTATGATGATGAATCCTCCTGACTCTGAAGTCCAGCTCTGACCAAAGATTCACGACGAGCTGAAACGTGTCGGATTAAGGTCAGACTGATCAATCAATCAATCAGTCAATCAATCAATCAATCAATCAATTTTATTTATAAAGCCCAATATCACAAATCACAATTTGCCTCACAGGGCTTTACAGCATACGATATCCCTCTGTTCTTAGGACCCTCACAGCTGATCAGGAAAAACATTAATTAAAGTAATAATATTATAGTTATAGTTCTGGCTACTGTGGTACAATATGTTGAGAGTATATATTAATATCTGGCAGTATACATGTGTGACAATAGTCATATGTGTATAATAACAGTAGAAGTATGACTAATGACTAATGATGGCAGCAGCAGCAGGAGGCATCTGGCAGGACCACGGCAGCAGCACAACCACACACGTCACACTGTCCAGGCACCGCTGTGATATGAGTTAATCTGAGAGACAGTGGAGCACAAAGGCTCCGGAGAAGAAGCCGAGTTAGTGACATCCAGAATGGCCGAGTTAGCAAGATGCAGTAATAGAATACGAGAGAGAAGGAGAGAAGGTGCCCGGTGTATTATAGGGGGTCCTCCGGCAGACTAGGCCTAAGTCAGCCTAACTAGGGGCTGGTACAGGGCAAGCCTGAGCCAGCCCTAACTATAAGCTTTATCAAAGAGGAAAGTCTTAAGTCTAGTCTTAAATGTGGAGACGGTGTCTGCCTCCCGGACCGTAACAGGAAGATGATTCCACAGGAGAGGAGCCTGATAGCTGAAGGCTCTGGCTCCTGATCTACTTTTGGAGACTTTAGGGACCACGAGTAACCCTGCGTTCTCAGAGCGCAGTGTTCTGGTGGGATAATATGGCACTATGAGCTCTCTAAGATATGACGGAGCTTGACCATTTAGAGCTTTATAAGTTAACAGTAGGATTTTAAATTCAATTCTGGATTTTACAGGGAGCCAGTGCAGAGAAGCTAAAACAGGAGAAATATGATCTCGTTTCTTAGTTCCTGTTAGTACACGTGCTGCTGCATTCTGAATTAGCTGGAGAGTTTTTAAGGACTTACTAGAGCTACCTGATAATAGAGAGTTGCAGTAATCCAGCCTTGAGGTAACAAAAGTGTGGACCAATTTTTCTGCATCTTTTCGGGTCAGGATAGGCCTAATTTTCACAATATTACGCAGATGAAAAAATGCAGTCCGTGAGGTTTGTTTTAAATGAGAATTAAAAGACAAATCTTGATCAAATATTACTCCGAGGTTTCTTACGGTAGTGCTAGAGGCCAGAGCAATGCCATCTAGAGAAACTATGTCATCAGATAAAGAGTCTCTGAGTTGTTTGGGGCCAAGAACAATAACTTCAGTTTTGTCTGAATTTAACATCAGGAAACTGGTGCTCATCCAGATTTTTATGTTTTTAAGGCAGTTATGGAGTTTAGTTAATTGATTACTTTCTTCTGGCTTCATCGATAAATACAACTGTGTATCATCCGCATAACAATGGAAATTTATAGAGTGATTTCTAATGATGTTACCTAAAGGAAGCATATATAGAGTAAATAGGATTGGTCCGAGCACAGAACCTTGCGGAACTCCAAAACAAACTTTGGTACGTAAGGATGATTCATTATGAACGTCAACAAACTGAAAACGATCAGATAAATAAGATTTAAACCAGCTTAGTGCAGAACCTTTTAGGTCAATTAAGTGATCCAGTCTCTGCAGTAGAATTTGATGGTCAATTGTGTCAAACGCCGCACTAAGATCTAATAAAACAAGTACAGAGACGAGTCCTTTGTCTGAAGCAATCAGAAGGTCATTTGTAATTTTAACTAGTGCTGTCTCAGTGCTATGATGCACTCTAAATCCTGACTGAAATTCCTCAAATAAATTATTATCATGGAGAAAATCACACAGCTGGTCTGCGACTACTTTCTCAAGGATCTTTGACATAAAGGGAAGATTAGATATTGGTCTATAGTTGGCTAACACCTCTGGATCCAGGGTGGGCTTTTTTAGTAGAGGTTTAATTACAGCTACCTTAAAAGACTGTGGTACATAGCCTGTTAATAAGGATATATTGATCATATCTAATATATGAGTGTTAACTAAAGGAAAGACCTCCTTAAGTAGCCTAGTTGGGATGGGGTCTAAGAGACACGTTGATGATTTAGATGAAGAAATCACTGCGGTCAATTCTTGAAGAGAAATTGGGGAGAAGCAATCTAAATATATATTAGGTTCTACAGCTGTGTTTGAGGTTAGATAGGTACCATCTGAGGACAGGAGGTCATGAATTTTGCCTCTAATAGTTAGAATTTTGTCATTGATGAAGAGGAGTCAGACTGTTGAAGAGTTAAGTGTCAGTGGTGTGACCTGTCCGGTCTGAGCTGGACTCAGCTGGCTGATGACGTCACCTGACACTCAGCTGGTTTTAAAGCACGTCCCCTGTTGCAACAGCCAATCAGCTCGTAGTGAAGTCCAAATGGCCGCAGACGGTATGTCAGCTGTTTGTGCTGATGATGCAGCTGTGAGTACGTCATGTGATGAGGAGCTTAAATACACCTGTGATTGGTATGAATGTGACGGAGTCACAGACTGAGGCTGTAAATTCGCTCTGAGCAGACAGTTCATTTAAATCTCTGTCCTGATGTGTGTTTGACAGCTGCTAAGCAGGAGGCGGAGCTGGGAGAAGGAGGAGTAGGAGGAGGAGGCGTCCTGACAGCAGTGTGTGATCACCTGGGCCTGCAGCAATGCAACACACAGGTTAGACTCTGACCACCTGCCTGACAGGAGGTTTAATGTGTTCTCATCAGTAACATGTCAACGTTCAAACAGGAAGTGGATGCGCTGATCAGGAAGTTGGACACCGACCTGGATGGCAGAGTTAGCATCAGGGACTTCCAGAAGGTTCTGTGTGTCTCCGCCCCTGTCTGCTCCTCCACCCCCGTGCGATCAGCTGATCTGCAGAGGGTGCCACAGCGGGTCAGACATTACACAACACACGGCACATTTACACATCACACTTTTTGTTGTTTGTTTACTGGTGGGCACCGGATGTTAAAGACTGTGACGTCTGTGTACGGAGGACAAAAAATGACTCAATGATCAATAAATAAATAAACAAACAAATACTGGAATAAATAAATGACTATATCAATAAGTAAATATGTTGAAAAAATAACCAATAAATGCAGAAATAAATATGTAAATAAATAAATTATTGTGTAAATCAATAAGTAAATAAATAAAAGCTGAAATGAATACATAAATAAATAAATAATTAAAATTATTAATAACTTCCGAAATAAATATGGAAATAAACTGATAAATAAAAAAATGCTGAGTAAGAAAATGCTGAAATAATTAAAAAATAAGTAAAAATAAAATGTGTTTATGTCTCTGATTATTCATCCATTTTTTAAATCTTTTTTTCCATAGTTATGTCAACATTTGTTAATTCTTGAAGTTATTTATTTATTTATTTGGTCCTATATTCATTCATGCATTAATTAATTTATTTCCATATTTATTTATACATTTGTTTATATTTTTGTATTTATTTCAGCATTTATTTGTTTATTTATTTATTCCTGGATAAACATATACATCGATTTAATTATTTATGTATCTGTTTATTCCTGTATTTATTGATTGATTGATACTTGATGGTCATGTTTTGTCCTCCGTATCTCTGAGCTGAATTTTTCTGTCTCTCTCTGTCTGTGTTGGGAGCTTATTTCCTGTACAGCAGCAAGGCTATTCAAGAGAAGGCTGAGACACGGGGTCAAACATGGGGGGATTGCACATGCGCAGTAAAATCTGGTCTGCACTTCCTCAAAGGCTCAGTAGATGGCGTGAGACCGTGGAATAAGGGGGATGTGCATGCATGTCATTTTCACAGCTTATTACTGGACTGTCACTGGTGGCCTGCGTTGTGGGCGAGAATGACAGAGATGCAATTCCGACAACTTCAGGCAGCCGCCGTCCAAAAGTCCAAGCAGACCGCACCAAGCGCACTCCTTGATCACCTGAGTGGATCCTGCGCTTTTTATCTAGCGCCCCTGCTGTCACCCTCCAGCATCGCAGCTCAAGTTACACTGCGCATGTGCAATCCCCCCATGTTTGACCCCGTGTCTCAGCCTTCTCTTGAATAGCTTTGTACAGCAGACGGTTCAGGATTAAAACCAGGATGTAAATAACTGTGATTGATTATTGATGGTGAGAGTAGCAGAGCACTGACATGATCCTGTGCTCTGATTGCATGAATTATTATCTGAGGTCAAAGTTTAAACATCTAAAACAAACCTGAAGTGACACAGACCTCTCAGTCAGCACAAAGAGTTTACAGAGAGCTCCTGAACGCAGCATCACCTCCTCTGTCAATCAGGAGGCTCTGCTGCAGCTGACACTCGTCAGTCCAATCAGGAGTCTCAGGAGGACAGGTAGATGTTCACACACACGCGCGCGCGCGCACACACACACACACACACACACACAGACAGGTGGAGGCCGTCATGAGCTGCACGTCAGGTCTGATGTCAGGCTGCGGTCTGTTAACCTGGGTCAGGACGGACAGGAACACTTCCTGTGACACTCAGGTGACACGCACACACACGCACAAACACACACACACACACACACACACAAACACACACACACAGGTGTAGTCCCCTGGCTGCAGCATCACTAATCTGTGTTTAAATCACCTGATGGATGGAAACTGTCTGTGTGTCTGTCCTGTCCTCATGTTGGGACCATAACTGTCTCTGAAGTGTAGACAGACTTTTACTTTGTAGTAGACTCGTTGGAGATGAGCCAGGCCTGCGCAGATTCGATCACCGGCGATCGGCGCACAATGCATGCCGGTTAGTTTTGTATCCAACTTCATCCTGACTTGCTCTGACGTATAGAAAAAGTGGACGGTGATAAAATGGCGAGAGCGAGGCGGCTGCAGTTTTTAGAGCCAGGCGCTGCAGTTGCTCTCCACTGACTGCACCGCCTGGCTCTCACCTGATCTAACAGCTGATTGGTTCAGATGTCGACTCAACAAGATGACGTTTAGATAACTTTTCATTTGTGTTGAATTTTAGAGATTAAGATTGTATTTGTCTGATCTGAAGGTTTATTCTGTGAACAGAAACATGTTGTGTGACTGATGATGAAGTTTAGTCGTCACAGACTGAACACATTCATCATAAACTATACAGAGTCTACTGTGTATTAACACTGGACGCTTTAATTATTGAAGTATTTAGCAGCACAGAGACTGGTGGTCAGTGGGATGTGAGGATTCTTAAACTAACATCTGCACAGATGTGAAGCCCTGACTGTATCTGACTGAGCCTTAATGAAAGCTGTTGTCTTGTATCAAATATGAAGCTTACAGTCAAACACAGTGTATTCAGTCTCTGTTGCCATGGCGACAGGTCAAACTGATATGATGCTGATTTACAGCAGAGTTCATGAACCATGAACATAAACTACAGATCACCTGTAAAGCATTTTAATAAATTAATCTATCATAATTAAAACAACTGGAGACTGAAAACAAACTGATATATGGGTCTGATCACTTTTTTAATGAATTGACATCATTCCAGACAGGATGTTAGTGTGACTGTGACTTCCTGTACGGACTGAAGGCTGCTGGAAACTGTCGGGAAACTGTCCGACTTCACCGCGGCTTTTTGTCACCGCCCCCGCTGTGGCCGCCTGCTCTCGTCTACTTTTCAGGCGAGGCGCAGTTCATCTCAAATGAGCCTTATGTACCGTCTTCTTCCTGTCTGCATGGCGCTCTTTGATGATGTCATCAGCACTGTGTGATTAATGGTGGACTGTAGGGCCCAATCCCAAACCACTCCCTACCCACTACCACTTCACTACCAAGTGTCACTCCAAATGAAGTTACAGTCGCAGCTGTGGAGGGCACTCCTGATGAAGGGAAGTGTATAAAAGTCAAGTTATTTGTATAGCACATTTCATACGACAAGCGTATGTGCTTAAAAAGGCAAAGCAGATAAAATCATACATGCCAAGAACATACCATTTCATAAGCAATGCATATATATAAAACATATAAGATAAAAATAAACAAGAACATTTTACACATATAAAATAGGACAATATATAAAACGTTATAAGACAAAGCTTTTAATACAAACACAAGGCCTGATTAAAAGCTTGTGAAAAAAGATATGTTTTTAGTTTGCTCTTAAAGGAAGATATCATGTGGTAAACTGACCTTTATCCTGACCTTTACATTGACCTTCAAAGTGACCTTCAAACTGACCTTTATCTTGACCTTTATCCTGACCTTTACATTGACCTTCAAAGTGACCTTCAAACTGACCTTTATCTTGACCTTTACATTGACCTTCAAACTGACCTTTATCCTGACCTTTACGTTGACCTTTATCCTCACCTTTACGTTGACCTTTACATTGACCTTCAAAGTGACCTTCAAACGGACCTTTATCCTGACCTTTACGTTGACCTTCAAACTGACCTTTATCCTGACCATATTTACATTGGCACATTACATTGACCTTCAAACTGACCTTTATCCTGACCTTTACATTGACCTTCAAACTGACCTTTATCCTGACCTTTACATTAACCTTTATCCTGATCTTTACGTTGACCTTCAAACTGACCTTTATCCTGACCTTTATACTGACCTTTACACTGACCTTTACATTGACCTTCAAACTGACCTTCATACTGACCTTTACACTGACCTTTACATTGACCTTCATACTAACCTTTACACTGACCTTTACATTGACCTTCAAACTGACCTTTATCCTGACCTTTACGTTGACCTTCAAACTGACCTTTATCCTGACCTTTACATTGACCTTCAAACTGACCTTTATCCTGACCTTTACGTTGACCTTCAAACTGACTTTTACATTGACCTTCATACTGACCTTTACACTGACCTTTACGTTGACCTTCAAACTGACCTTTTTCCTGACCTTTACATTGACCTTTATCCTGATCTTTACATTGACCTTCAAACTGACCTTTATCCTGACCTTTATACTGACCTTCATACTGACCTTTACACTGACCTTTACGTTGACTTTCAAACTGACCTTCATACTGACCTTTACACTGACCTTTACATTGACCTTCAAACTAACCTTTATCCTGACCTTTACGTTGATTTTTATACTGACCTTTATCCTGACCTTTATACTGACCTTTGTAACGTGGTGTCATGGGGCCTGTGGTGACTCTGAGCCTGATCTGAGACCTGCAGACGTCCTGTGACACCTTCAACTAGACTCTGAGGTTGAATTAATGTTGATGTGATGAAGGTGGAGCTAAAGGAAGCTCCGTCCACAGCTCATGATGTGAACTGGTGTTACTGGGATGTTTGTTCCCACTGCTGCATGACTGAGAGTCACAGAGGGCTAATCCAGATTAACTGTTACCACGGAAACACTGCAGTAACAGGAGGAGAGGTCTGATCAGGAACATAGTTCACACTTTATTCCTTTAGTTTAACACCGGGGAGATGTCCGACCGTGCTCTCTGCTCCTCTAACGTTTGACCGTGCTCTCTGCTCCTCTCCAACGTCCGACCGTGCTCTCTGCTCCTCTAACATCTGACCGTGCTCTCTGCTCCTCTAACGTTTGACCGTGCTCTCTGCTCCTCTCCAACATCTGACCGTGCTCTCTGCTCCTCTCCAACATCTGACCGTGCTCTCTGCTCCTCTAACGTTTGACCGTGCTCTCTGCTCCTCTAACGTTTGACCGTGTTCTCTGCTCCTCTAACATCTGACCGTGCTCTCTGCTCCTCTAACGTTTGACCGTGCTCTCTGCTCCTCTAACATCTGACCGTGCTCTCTGCTCCTCTAACGTTTGACCGTGCTCTCTGCTCCTCTAACATCTGACCGTGCTCTCTGCTCCTCTAACGTTTGACCGTGCTCTCTGCTCCTCTCTAACATCTGACCGTGCTCTCTGCTCCTCTCTAACATCTGACCGTGCTCTCTGCTCCTCTCTAACATCTGACCGTGCTCTCTGCTCCTCTCTAACATCTGACCGTGCTCTCTGCTCCTCTAACATCTGACCGTGCTCTCTGCTCCTCTCCAACATCTGACCGTGCTCTCTGCTCCTCTCCAACGTCTGACCGTGCTCTCTGCTCCTCTAACGTTTGACCGTGCTCTCTGCTCCTCTAACATCTGACCGTACTCTCTGCTCCTCTAACGTTTGACCGTGCTCTCTGCTCCTCTAACATCTGACCGTGCTCTCTGCTCCTCTAACATCTGACCGTGCTCTCTGCTCCTCTAACGTTTGACCGTGCTCTCTGCTCCTCTCTAACATCTGACCGTGCTCTCTGCTCCTCTAACATCTGACCGTGCTCTCTGCTCCTCTCCAACATCTGACCGTGCTCTCTGCTCCTCTCCAACGTCTGACCGTGCTCTCTGCTCCTCTAACGTTTGACCGTGCTCTCTGCTCCTCTCTAACATCTGACCGTGCTCTCTGCTCCTCTAACATCTGACCGTGCTCTCTGCTCCTCTAACATCTGACCGTGCTCTCTGCTCCTCTAACGTTTGACCGTGCTCTCTGCTCCTCTAACATCTGACCGTGCTCTCTGCTCCTCTAACATCTGACCGTGCTCTCTGCTCCTCTAACGTTTGACCGTGCTCTCTGCTCCTCTCTAACATCTGACCGTGCTCTCTGCTCCTCTAACATCTGACCGTGCTCTCTGCTCCTCTCCAACATCTGACCGTGCTCTCTGCTCCTCTCTAACATCTGACCGTGCTCTCTGGTCCTCTAACATCTGACCGTGCTCTCTGCTCCTCTAACATCTGACCGTGCTCTCTGGTCCTCTAACGTTTGACCGTGCTCTCTGCTCCTCTCCAACATCTGACCGTGCTCTCTGCTCCTCTAATGTCTGACCGTGCTCTCTGCTCCTCTAACGTTTGACCGTGCTCTCTGCTCCTCTAACATCTGACCGTGCTCTCTGCTCCTCTAACGTTTGACCGTGCTCTCTGCTCCTCTAACATCTGACCGTGCTCTCTGCTCCTCTAATGTCTGACCGTGCTCTCTGCTCCTCTAACGTCTGACCGTGCTCTCTGCTCCTCTAACATCTGACCGTGCTCTCTGCTCCTCTAACATCTGACCGTGCTCTCTGCTCCTCTAATGTCTGACCGTGCTCTCTGCTCCTCTAATGTCTGACCGTGCTCTCTGCTCCTCTAATGTCTGACCGTGCTCTCTGCTCCTCTAACGTCTGACCGTGCTCTCTGCTCCTCTAACATCTGACTGTGCTCTCTGCTCCTCTAACATTTGACCGTGCTCTCTGCTCCTCTCCAACGTCTGACCGTGCTCTCTGCTCCCCTGCAACATCTGACCGTGCTCTCTGCTGCTCCTCATGCAGTCTCAGGAGGTGTTGGAGGAGCACTCGGCTCGCTCCACCTCGCCCTCCCTGCTGACGGCCACCGTGGGTCAGAGAGTCCTCAGCCGGCTGGACGAAGGTTCAGGATGCACCAGCCCCGAGCGGGTCATCGCCCTATGGACAGAGGAGGGAATCCGGAACAGCCTGGACATCCTGCAGGTCAGTCAGTGAAGTCACTTCGGGTGACCAACTTCAGTCAGACCACACCAACCAACCTGTCCTGTCCAGACTCTGATTTGTTTGTGTTTCCTGTCCAGACTCTGGACTTCCCCCTGGAGGAGCGTATCAGTCTGGCGGACCTGACTCTTGCTCTGGACAACGAGCTGCTGGTCAGTGGTAACGGCATCCACCAGGCGGCGCTCATCTCCTACAAGAACGAGATCCAACACCTGCAGTAGGTTTAAAACTGTGTTTAAATGAAGTTTTAGATGTGAACTCCGGACCAGGACCGACCCTCTGCTGACGGTCATCAGCTGCTCTGCCTCAGACTGACCGCACAGGCCGTATTGAGCCCAATATTGATCACTGATGTCATCAAACTTAGCTGACTGCTAACAGTTTCCACCTGCTGCCAGTCTTTGTGCTAAGCTAGGCTAAGAGTTTCCACCTGCTGCCAGTCTTTGTGCTAAGCTAAGCTAACAGTTTCCACCTGCTGCCAGTCTTTGTGCTAAGCTAGGCTAAGAGTTTCCACCTGCTGCCAGTCTTTGTGCTAAGCTAAGCTAACAGTTTCCACCTGCTGCCAGTCTTTGTGCTAAGCTAACAGTTTCCACCTGCTGCCAGTCTTTGTGCTAAGCTAGGCTAACAGTTTCCACCTGTTGCCAGTCTTTGTGCTAAGCTAACAGTTTCCACCTGCTGCCAGTCTTTGTGCTAAGCTAGGCTAACAGTTTCCACCTGCTGCCAGTGTTTGCGCTAAGCTAGGCTAACAGTTTCCACCTGCTGCCAGTCTTTGTGCTAAGCTAGGCTAATAGTTTCCACCTGCTGCCAGTCTTTGTGCTAAGCTAACAGTTTCCACCTGCTGCCAGTGTTTGTGCTAAGCTAGGCTAACAGTTTCCACCTGCTGCCAGTCTTTGTCCTAAGCTAACAGTTTTCACCTGCTGCCAGTCTTTGTGCTAAGCTAGGCTAACAGTTTCCACCTGCTGCCAGTCTTTGTGCTAAGCTATGCTAACAGTTTCCACCTGCTGCCAGTCTTTGTGCTAAGCTAAGCTAACAGTTTCCACCTGCTGCCAGTCTTTGTGCTAAGCTAACAGTTTCCACCTGCTGCCAGTCTTTGTGCTAAGCTAGGCTAACAGTTTCCACCTGCTGCCAGTCTTCGTGCTAACAATTCCACCTGCTGCCAGTCTTCGTGTTAAGCTAGGCCAAAGACAGAGCTGATGTTGTTAAACAGGTAATGGTTGCGTTTCAGTTAAGATCTTAGCGCCAAGAGCTTCTTAAGAACGCTGTTAAGCCTTGCGTCAAAGAAAAAGGTGTCTCTCAGAGTCGCTCTTAGCTTAAGCTCTTATCATGGCTATCATTTATCATAATTTGTCCGCACATATCCCACATCTTTATGCACATATGAGATAGTTTACCGCATCCAAAAAATGTGTCAGGGCACAACAGAAACACATCCACCCTCCAAACCTGCGACATTTCACAGATATCAGGTAACTGACAGGTGTAACTGAGCTCAGCTGGAACCTCATCAAGGGACACTCCACCCGCTGCTCTACATAAAGGCGTTGCCAGTTTATACCTGGTGTGTTGATTCTCAGTGTAGATTGATATAGTCCATAAATCTGTCAATTTTGTCGTTCCGTGAACTGGTCACGTTAAGATCATCATTAGCAGAGACACAGTGTTGATGAATGCAAGTAGGACACAATGTGGTCAGGATACAAAGGTCCTTAAGTTCATTTGTCCTTTTGTCCATCTTTCGTATTTTTGTTTAAATATAACACATTTCCTCATGTTTCTCTTGCCAAGACTACTTCTTATTTAGTCGTAGTCTTGTTTTCATCATGAAAATAGGTCATTAACAAATATTTATCATCTTAGTTTTTCATCAATTATTAGAACACACATACACAAGAGCAGCAGGGAATTAGTGCGTTAGGTAGCAGCGCTGTGTGTGACTTATGGCTGATGAAGTGTTGGGTGATCGATGTGCATGACATCGATTGATTTAGTTTCAGCACCGTGATAGTGGTCAGCTCCTGTTAAGAGTGTCTTAAAGAGCGATCTTAAGAGCGATCCTAAGAAGGGCATTAAGAACACATCTGGGAAACACTCATATCTTAGCGACCCTTCTTAGCTAAGATGTTCTTAACTGTGCTCTTAAGTCTTAAGATTGTTCTTAACTGGGAAATGTGGCCAATATCTGTTACTGACCATCAAAGCAGTCAGCAGCTGCTGGGTCAGCTGCAGCTCTTAGGTCAAAGGTCGAGTCCACATCAGATGAACTTTCTCTGTGTGGTCGCTGAAACTACAAAATAAGTCTGACTGCTTCTACTGATGTTCTATTTTCATTCATATTATATGGAATACCATTTACCTCAATACTACATAAAATTATAAATAGATATGAAATTATGAAGTAGACATTTCTTAAAAAAATATGTATTCAGTTATTCAACTTTATTACTATTACTATTATTATTTATATTTACTTTTTATATATTTACATCTCTCTCTTTGTTTATGTATTTCTATAGAGTCATGTGTATGTATACTATATATATGTATGCACACACACACACACACACACATATACACATATATATATATACATATTGTGTATATATTATATATATATTTTCTATCAAACTTTATTCTGGACACAGGAAAGGTCCATAATACAGTACAAACATATAAAATAAATAACATAGTAAGGCAGATCTAAAAGACTACAGCAGGACATGTGGGTACATCAACAGTTACAAACAGATGGCTAGCGCTACTCCATCTAGGCACTATGTGTATGTATGTATGTGTGTGTGTGTGTGTATATATATATATATATATATATATATATATATATATATGTATATATGTATGTGTGTATATATATATATATATATATATATATATATATATATATATGTATACACTTATTGTTCCATTCATTTATAATATGTTTATTTTTTCAGTTATATGTTTATAGACTCGTTTATTTCAGGATTTATTTCATCTCCATATTTGTTTATGTATTTGTGAATTTATTTAATATTGACCCTAATGTGCTTCCATACATTCACAGTGATGGATTATTGTAAACTGTACTCATAATGTGGCCAAAATCTCTTGTTGTCTCTACGTGTCTCTATGTGTGTCTGTGTGTGTGTGTGTGTGTGCAGGGCGGTGTTGGAGCAGGCCTGCAGGGAGCGTGATAAGGTGAAGGCCGACCTGGATCAGGCCGATCACAGGAACCTGCAGCTGGTCAGAGAGGTAGACGACCGCCACGCCAGTATGGAGACTCTCAACCAGACCAGGATCAGGTCAGACTTATACAGGAGTTATACTGGTCTATACTGGAGTTATACTAGAGTGTACTGGTCTATACTAGAGTTATACTGGTCTATACTGGAGTTATACTGATCTATACTGGAGTTATACTGGTCAATACTGGGGTTATACTGGTCTATACTAGAGTTATACAAGGGTGTGTACTGTCACCTATTCTATATATCTTATAAACCAACAACTGTCAAGGAACTTCCTCTGACCACGCTTATGTTAAATATGCTGATGATACAGTGGTAGTGGGTTTTTTAAAGACCGGTATCTTGTCCCTAGAGGGTTTTGAAACAGAGAAAGTTTTAGTAAATGGTGTTCAGACAACTTTCTTGAGGTCAATGTAAAAAAAAAAAAAAGAGATGGTCATTGCTTTTAATAAAAAAGGGAATCCTGGTCCCAACATCCAGAATTAATGGCGAACCAGTAGAGCCTCATACAAATACCTAGGAGTTGAGATTGATGACAAATTGACATTTAAAGAAGGTGCATTTAACAAAGAATGTTCCCGCTCCTGCTCCTGTTCTCGTTCCCATTCCCATTCCTGCTCCCGTTCCTGTTCCTGCTCCTGCTCCTGTTCCCGTTCCCATTCCTGCTCCCGTTCCTGTTCCTGCTCCTGTTCCTGCTCCTGCTCCTGCTCCCATTCCTGTTCCTGTTCCTGCTCCTGCTCCTGCTCCTGCTCCCGTTCCTGCTCCTGCTCCCATTCCTGTTCCTGCTCCTGCTCCTGTTGCTGCTCCCCCTCCTGTTCCTGCTCCCCCTCCTGTTGCTGCTCCTAAACATGCCTGTTAAATTAGCTTTATATGCTCTGATGACGGCTGCATGGTTGTCCGTATATGGTCATAATTTTACACTATGATTCTGTTCCTTTAGCTGCTGGAGCTAACTTTAGCTTCTCAGATACGTATCAGACGTGTCATCCAATCAGACCGTGATCAATAACAAGGTGGTCTGTGATTGGCAGGGACCTGGAGCAAGACTTCCGTGATAGGTTAGCGGCTCTGCGCAGTCAGTCGGAGCAGGAGAGTGAAGCTCTGATGCAGCACGTGGAGACGGAGCGCAGCACACTGCAGGATGAGCTGCAGCTGCTGCAAGCGCAGGAGGCGGAGCTGCAGGAGGAGCTGCGCAGCGCCACACAGGTGAGGACACACACCTACACACACACACACCTGCTCAGGCTCTACACACACACACACACACACACACACACCTGCTCAGGCTCTACACACACACACACACACACACACACACACACCTGCTCAGGCTCTACACACACACACACACACACACTTGCTCAGGCTCTACACACACACACACACACACACACACACCTGCTCAGGCTCTACACACACACACACACACACACACACAGCAGAATAAATCTGATAGTGTTAACCTGTGTGTTGATGTTGTTTACTCAGGAGAACAGTCGTCTGGAAGAGGATCTAAGGGTGATGAAGCTGAAGCTGACTGAAGCAGAGAGCTCAGTGAACAGACTGCAGAGAGACCTGGACCAGCTGCTGCATGACAAGGTCACACACACACACACACACACACACACAACACACACTTTCTCTAACTTGTCACAGCCTCGTCTATCAGATCCAATCTGCTCTGATCAATAATTATTAGACCAATATTCTCCATCTAATCAGATTAGACACAAATACTCTGAAAGATCATCATGTGTCAGATGTGTTCATTCATTAATTTCCATAACCACTTACCTGCTAGTGATTATGGGGGCTGGAGCCTATCCCAGCTGACACTGGGTGAGAGGCAGGGTTCACCCTGGACAGGTCACCAGACTAACACAGAACTGACACATAGAGACAGACAACCATTCACACTCACATTCACACCTACGGACAATTTAGAGTCACCAATTAACCTGCATGTCTTTGGACTGTGGGAGGAAGCTGGAGCACCTGGAGGAAACCCACGCTGACACAGGGAGAACATGTCAGAGCACCTGGAGGAAACCCACACTGACACAGGGAGAACATGTCAGAGCACCTGGAGGAAACCCACACTGACACAGGGAGAACATGTGGGAGCACCTGGAGGAAACCCACGCTGACACAGGGAGAACATGTCGGAGCACCTGGAGGAAACCCACGCTGACACAGGGAGAACATGTCAGAGCACCTGGAGGAAACCCACACTGACACAGGGAGAACATGTCAGAGCACCTGGAGGAAACCCACACTGACACAGGGAGAACATGTCAGAGCACCTGGAGGAAACCCACACTGACACAGGGAGAACATGTCAGAGCACCTGGAGGAAACCCACACTGACACAGGGAGAACATGTCAGAGCACCTGGAGGAAACCCACACTGACACAGGGAGAACATGTCAGAGCACCTGGAGGAAACCCACACTGACACAGGGAGAACATGTGGGAGCACCTGGAGGAAACCCACGCTGACAGAGGGAGAACATGTGGGAGCACCTGGAGGAAACCCACGCTGACACAGGGAGAACATGTCAGAGCACCTGGAGGAAACCCACACTGACACAGGGAGAACATGTCAGAGCACCTGGAGGAAACCCACACTGACACAGGGAGAACATGTCAGAGCACCTGGAGGAAACCCACACTGACACAGGGAGAACATGTGGGAGCACCTGGAGGAAACCCACGCTGACAGAGGGAGAACATGTGGGAGCACCTGGAGGAAACCCACGCTGACACAGGGAGAACATGTCAGAGCACCTGGAGGAAACCCACACTGACACGGGGAGAACATGTGGGAGCACCTGGAGGAAACCCACGCTGACACAGGGAGAACATGTCAGAGCACCTGGAGCAAACCCACACTGACACGGGGAGAACATGTGGGAGCACCTGGAGGAAACCCACACTGACACAGGGAGAACATGTCAGAGCACCTGGAGGAAACCCACGCTGACACAGGGAGAACATGTCAGAGCACCTGGAGGAAACCCACGCTGACACGGAGAGAACATGTCGGAGCACCTGGAGGAAACCCACGCTGACACAGGGAGAACATGTCAGAGCACCTGGAGGAAACCCACGCTGACACAGGGAGAACATGTCAGAGCACCTGGAGGAAACCCACGCTGACACGGGGAGAACATGTCAGAGCACCTGGAGGAAACCCACGCTGACACGGGGAGAACATGTCAGAGCACCTGGAGAAAACCCACGCTGACACGGGGAGAACATGTCAGAGCACCTGGAGGAAACCCACGCTGACACGGGGAGAACATGTCAGAGCACCTGGAGGAAACCCACGCTGACACAGGGAGAACATGTGGGAGCACCTGGAGGAAACCCACGCTGACACGGGGAGAACATGTCGGAGCACCTGGAGGAAACCCACGCTGACACAGGGAGAACATGTCAGAGCACCTGGAGGAAACCCACGCTGACACGGGGAGAACATGTCGGAGCACCTGGAGGAAACCCACGCTGACACGGGGAGAACATGTCAGAGCACCTGGAGGAAACCCACGCTGACAGAGGGAGAACATGCCGGAGCACCTGGAGGAAACCCACGCTGACACAGAGAGAACATGTCAGAGCACCTGGAGGAAACCCACGCTGACACAGGGAGAACATGTGGGAGCACCTGGAGGAAACCCACGCTGACACGGGGAGAACATGTGGGAGCACCTGGAGGAAACCCACGCTGACACGGGGAGAACATGTCAGAGCACCTGGAGGAAACCCACGCTGACACGGGGAGAACATGTCGGAGCACCTGGAGGAAACCCACGCTGACACAGGGAGAACATGTCGGAGCACCTGGAGGAAACCCACGCTGACACAGGGAGAACATGTCGGAGCACCTGGAGCAAACCCACACTGACACGGGGAGAACATGTGGGAGCACCTGGAGGAAACCCACGCTGACACAGGGAGAACATGTGGGAGCACCTGGAGGAAACCCACACTGACACAGGGAGAACATGTCGGAGCACCTGGAGCAAACCCACGCTGACAGAGGGAGAACATGTCGGAGCACCTGGAGGAAACCCACGCTGACACAGGGAGAACATGTCGGAGCACCTGGAGGAAACCCACACTGACAGAGGGAGAACATGTCGGAGCACCTGGAGGAAACCCACGCTGACAGAGGGAGAACATGTCGGAGCACCTGGAGGAAACCCACACTGACACAGGGAGAACATGTGGGAGCACCTGGAGCAAACCCACGCTGACAGAGGGAGAACATGTCGGAGCACCTGGAGGAAACCCACGCTGACACAGGGAGAACATGTCGGAGCACCTGGAGGAAACCCACGCCACCCTCTCTTTACAACATTTCCTCGCCTTTCACCATCAGACCTCGACAGCAGCACACACACACACACACACACACACACACAGGTGTAAGATAACTCGGCTGCATGTAGCTGATTAATAATTGATCAGAGTTTCCTGTGTGACTTTGTTTCATTCTCTGTCTGGTCTTCATCGCTCTGACTGCTGACGATGACTTCTGACCAATGAAGATGACCTCTGACCGATAAAGATGACCTCTGACATTGGACCAATAATAGGTTTGCTTTGTGTTTGACAGTTTGGCGGCCTGGATGCAGCAAGCGCTGGTCTGAGTCAAGAGGAGCGATTCTCTGAGATCGTCAAAGAGTACGAGCTGCAGTGCAGGGTGAGTGTGGACACACGTGGTCTGTGTGGAGTTTGTCAGTCACTGTTGGTCTATTGTCTCTGCTGACGTGATATTTAATTTTATAAAACTGAAAGCAAACTGATGTGTAATGAAAAGTTTAAAGTTCTACTGCAGTTACAGTTAAAGACCAGGGAAAATCTATCTCTGATTGTTTGTAGTCTTCAGTGACATCTCACATTCTACATTAGTCTGTATCAGTTTACATTAGTCTGTATCAGTCTACATCAGTCTGTATCAGTCTAAATCAGTCTACATCGGTCTGCATCAGCTTACATCACTCTGTATCAGTCTAAATCAGTCTGCATCAGTCTGTATCAGTTTACATTAGTCTGTATCAGTCTACATCGGTCTACATCGGTCTGTATCAGTTTAAATCGGTCTGCATCAGCTTACATCAGTCTGTATCAATCTAGATCAGTCTACATCGGTCTGTATCAGTTTAAATCAGTCTGCATCAGTCTGTATCAGTTTACATCGGTCTGTATGAGTTTACATCAGTCTGTATCAGTCTACATTAGTCTGTATCAGTTTACATTAGTCTGCATCAGCTTACATCAGTCTGTATCAGTCTACATCAGTCTGTATCAGTTTACATTAGTCTGTATCAGTCCATCTGTCTACATCAGTCTACATCAGTGTGTATCAGTCTACATCGGTCTGTATCAGTTTACATTGGTCTGTATCAGTTTAAATCAGTCTGTATCAGTCTGTATCATTTTACATCAGTCTGCATCAGTCTACATCAGTCTGTCTCAGTTTACATCGGTCCGCATCAGTCTACATCAGTCTACATTAGTCTGTATCAGTTTACATCAGTCTGTATCAGTCTGTATCAGTCTACATTGGTCTGTATCAGTTTACATCAGTCTGTATCAGTTTACATCGGTCTGCATCAGTTTACATCAGTCTACATCAGTCTGTATCAGTCTACATCAGTCGGTATCAGTTTACATCAGTCTGTATCAGTCTACATCAGTCTGTATCAGTTTGCATCAGTCTGGATCAGTCTACATAAGTCTGTATCAGTCTACATTAGTCTGGATCAGTTTACATCAGTCTGGATCAGTCTACATCAGTCTGTATCAGTTTGCATCAGTCTGGATCAGTCTACATAAGTCTGTATCAGTCTACATTAGTCTTGATCAGTTTACATCAGTCTGGATCAGTCTACATCGGTCTGTGTCAGTTTACATCAATCTGTATCGGTCTGTATCAGTTTAAATCAGTCTACATCAGTCTATCAGTCTCCATCTGTCTGTATCAGTTTACATCGGTCTGTATCAGTCTGTATCAGTTTAAATCAGTCTGCATCAGTCTACATTAGTCTGTATCAGTTTAAATTATTCTGCATCAGTCTGTATCAGTTTACATTGATCTGTATCAGTCTGTATCAGTTTAAATCAGTCTGTAGCAGTCTACATTAGTCTGTATCAGTTTACATCAGTCTGGATCAGTCTACATCGGTCTGTGTCAGTTTACATCGATCTGTATCGGTCTGTATCAGTTTAAATCAGTCTGTATCAGTCTACATCAGTCTGTATTGTCTGTATCAGTTTACATCAGTCTGTATCAGTCTACATCAGTCTGTATCAGTTTACATCAGTCTGTATCAGTCTACATCAGTCTGTATCAGTTTACATCAGTCTGTAGCAGTCTACATTAGTCTGTGTCAGTTTAGATCAGTCTGTATCAGTCTACATCAGTCTGTATCAGTTTGCATCAGTCTGTATCAGTCTACATCAGTCTGTATCAGTCTACATTAGTCTGTATCAGTTTAGATCAGTCTGTATCAGTCTACATTAGTCTGCATCCGTCTACATCAGTCTGTATCAGTCTACATTAGTCTGTATCAGTTTGCATCAGTCTGTATCAGTCTACATCAGTCTGTATCAGTCTACATTAGTCTGTATCAGTTTACATCAGTCTGTATCAGTCTACATCAGTCTGTATCAGTTTACATCAGTCTGTAGCAGTCTACATTAGTCTGTATCAGTTTAAATCAGTCTGTATCAGTCTACATCAGTCTGTATTGGTCTGTATCAGTTTACATCAGTCTGTATCAGTCTACATCAGTCTGTATCAGTTTACATCAGTCTGTATCAGTCTACATCAGTCTGTATCAGTTTACATCAGTCTGTATTAGTCTACATTAGTCTGTGTCAGTTTAGATCAGTCTGTATCAGTCTACATCAGTCTGTATCAGTCTGTATCAGTCTACATCAGTCTGTATCAGTCTACATTAGTCTGTATCAGTTTAGATCAGTCTGTATCAGTCTACATTAGTCTGCATCCATCTACATCAGTCTGTATCAGTTTATATCGGTCTACATCAGTCTGCATCAGTCTGTATCAGTCTACATCAGTCTGCATCAGTCTACATCAGTCTGTATCAGTTTATATCGGTCTACATCAGTCTGCATCAGTCTGTATCAGTTTATATCAGTCTACATCAGTCTGCATCTGTTTACATCAGTCTGCATCAGTCTGCATCGGTCTGTATCACTCTGCATCTGTTTACATCAGTCTGTATCAGTTTATATAGGTCTACATCGCATCAGTCTACATCAGACTGATTCAGGACAATTCATATCCTGACACTTGTGATATTTCAACCTGTTGACATATTGACATCATATTTTTACCCACAGCAACAACAAACATGTCTGACAGTGAAATTATGATGATGGTTTGAAAAAGAGGATGAGCTTCAGTAGTATGAGATAAACTGTGGCGTGGGCTCAGAGGGAACTCATTCAGCGGCTTCTCTGGCAGCAGCAGTGATTCTGTCAGAAACTAATGTCTCAAAACAGCCTGATGATCAGAGATGATTTATATATATATCCACATCACTCAGCCCTAACATGCAGGTACATTTATCTGTATCACAGTGTGTAGATGCTGAAGGTGTGGTGTGTGTGTGTGTGTGTGTGTGTGTGTTGCGTTCAGGAGCTGCGGGACAGAAACGATGAGCTGAGCTCAGAGTTGGAGCTGCTGAAGAGTCAGAGGAGCGACAGGAAGTCCAGACGGTCTGCAGGAGATGACACCTCCACCGCTCTGAGCTGGACCGACCAACAAGCTGTCAGCGCTGAGTCGGACTCTGGTAACACAACAACTACACACAACAAGTACACACAACAGCTACACAGCGAGAGGGAGGACACTGTTGGGAATCAACATATATTTACCTCACACGGAGGCACCAAATATGTTGGGGTTAAATTGGCTATCGGAAATAAGTAATAATTATTATTAATAGTAAATAATTATGTTAAATAATGTGACTTAATTAAGATTAAATCACCTTGTGGGGCACCATTCTCGTAAAGGGAAAAATGATAGCCAGTTAAAGATATCAGTCTCATAAAATAAGCTAAACTATTAATTTGGAGTTTGATTAATAATTAAATTAATGACAAAAACCAAAATAAACAGTAATGCCTGAAGGATTTCGGGGTTTTTGATGCAGCAGAGGTTGACTATTCATTCACCCTTGTGCAACATTAAACAGACAGCAGGTATGATTCCAAAGAATTATATTTATTCACAAACTAGCAAAGCAAACCAAAACACACAAATTCTAACTAACTATATACAAGCTTGGTGTGTATATATGTGTGTGTGTGTGTGAGAGAGAGAAAGAAGACAAAGACAAAGGCGAGTGTGGTGATCAAAGAGCCATTTGGCCTACAAAACAAAATGGCTGACAACAGAGAACTACCAAAATGGCCGAATCAAGGCTGGCTTCCGGTTGGGGGAGGTGTTTGTCTGACCGTGTGGTCAGGACAAAGGCCCAATTCCAATCCGGGCCCTAAAGACTCAAGCCCTGAACCCTCACTGACTTAACTGACGTCAGCTGTAAGTGATTGAGTGTGAGAGTCTGAAAGGGCTCTGGATGCTACAAATAGGAATGGGACAGCACTTATCCCTCTCTACAAAATGTTGTCGACACTGGTGGCTCTGGGCGTGATCATTTATCGGTTATTGTCATCATATATTCCACACACAAAGAATATATATCTATAGATAGATAGATAGATCGATAGATCGATCTATATCTATATATAGGCTATATATAGATAGATATATAGATATATATTCTTTGTGTGTGGAATATAACCACTGGTATTCCTCTGACTTCATGTGTGTTTATGTACCATCTTAAATCCTTGTTAATATAATGTTTCATTGTTTATCTATCTGTTTTTTCGCTCTCCTTCCATAACGTTACCGTTTGCATATCTGTCGACCGTGTTTTCGGGTTTTTTTTCCGGTGTTCCAGAGGCAACCCCTGTATTTGACGTCACAACGCTATGAACTGTGGGTAATTTCCTTACCGTAAGTCCGCATCGATGCTGACCTACGGTAAGGGGGCATAAAGGGCTCACTCACTGACTCACTGACTTGAAGATTTGACAATGGGACAGCCCTCACACACTCACACACTTAACATGAACGCGCCTCTAAGTCAGTGAGTCTGTAAAGGATCGGATTGGAATTGGGCCAAAGACAAAGGAAAAGAAGCGGGAACTTTGAAATGCCTGTTTGGGTGTAGCTCTGTTGAAAGCCTATTTGTTAATGAGTCTATGTGAATGTGACGTGTGTTGCAAACGGTCTGGATCAGTGCAGAGATTGTTTAGTTGTGTGCAAGAATCTGTTTGTGAACAGTATTAGCAAACTAAACACTTAGCTTTGGCGAAGCCAACTAATCAATGACCTAACTGCAATCTATCACAACAATAAGTCAGTAAACAGCATCAAATCACATACAACAAGTCAAACAGTCTTGCTTAGCCTGTAAAGCTGTGATAAGCTATGCCCAGTTGTTAAGGTGTGTTCACACCGGACCTGTTTTTTTTTTTTTCGCTGTCGCTCGGTTCGCCTCTTTGATACCGCTTCATCGCTCAGTTGCAGTCGCTCGTCAATGTGGCAGAAATCAACAGACTCGCTTTTTCGCTTTGATGACGTCATTGAAGCGATCAGGGAATTTCAGGGAGGGGAGGGGGGGTGCTTGACTGTCATGACATGTCAGCTTCATTAAAAGTATAGCTGCAAATTAAAAGCAACAACAGATGTAAAAACACACAGACACAATGCATCTGTGATCAGTTTCCTAATTTAATTTTAACAATTTTTTCAATCTTCTCCAATTTCTTGTTTTATTTTATGGAAGTGATCAATGTAAGTGCACTTGTCCTAGAGCCACCACGACGGTTTTTATAATGCAAATAACTCTGTTTAGATAAAACCTACAAGCTTCTCTTCCTATGACTTTTACTAAAAATGTGTCTTGTATGTTTTCTGAAGCCTTTTAAGGTACAAAAATGAAACACACTACACTGAGCATTTATACCTCCGACCGCAGCAGAGCGCTGCTGAAAGTTATACAATTTGATACATACAGGAAGGCTATATACATATTGCAAAACTCTGTAAAAGTACACCAAAGCATACATTTTCGTTTTCAAATATTTATTTGACAACAAAACCATTCATATGGTCAGTAAAAAAACATTTTGTTATTAATAAAAAACAAATCTCAACAGTGACCGCGCCAGCCGGCGGGACTGCGGCTGAACCGCTTCCAATGTTCATTCATTCATTCAGTTGCGTGTTCAGTGTGTGTGTGTGTGTGTGTGTGTGTGTGTGTGTGTATGTCTCAAGCGACGCGTGAAAAATCGCTCTGTCACTCTGTCGCTGTCGCTTGGAGCCCGAGTGATTTTTCTCCTGGGCGAATATACGGTCAATCGCCCGTTTGCATTGACTTTGTATGTAAACTCATCGCTAGTGAAAAAAAAAATAGGTCCGGTGTGAACACACCTTTACATTACCGATCCTTGAGTGGATGGAGGAAAGAGTCACTCGGTGGTGCTTTGTTAGCCGGCAGAAAAAGGCTGGGAAGGTGGTTCCAGGTGCAGTCTTTGTTGGGTCCTTTGTTCCAAAGGTTCTGATCCGAGGAAGCTGGTCGCTCGGGGTCCTTGCAGAGTTAGACGCTGGGTGGTAACTCACTTAGTTCCTTGTTGCTGGACAGCTAGTTTGCAAACCTTGTGTTTGCCAAAGAGTCTGTGATCAGTTGTGCTCCCTTTAGTGGTTTGGGCTATGGAGCAGGGGTTCGGGCCTCTGCAGTCCCAGGCCCAACCGGGAAGAGATGTGAGCTGTTGAAGCTCCTGGAGCAAGAAGAGAAAGAAAGCTTGGAGGGGAGCAGACCTTGTACCGATGCCTGTGACATCACAGAGTCACATGTCACTGTAAAAAGTCTTGTCCAATCAAGTTTTGGGACTTGAGTCTCACTGAGGTGTGAGGTGAGACCTCCTGTGGAGATGGGTGCCACTTAGCTCTCTTTGTTTGAAGACAAAGAGCATGCAGAGGAAAAAGCCTTGAAATCAGTGATGATTTTACCAAATGATAAATCATCTGTGTTCCTGTGAATTCCAACAACACAATGGGATCAAACTGTGAAAGTACAAGAAGTCTCGGTATCAAAATAAATTTTCAGTTCATTCATTCAAAAGTAGCAGCAGTGTGAACCGGCAGCTTTTTACAACGTTGTAGTTTCCTGTTTCAACTCGTCTGGTCTTGAATCTTTGGACTTTAATGTACTGAGGTGAATTTCCCGCCATCAAACCAGCGCTCAGATCTGTCTGATCGTCTCTCAGCCAATCATCATCCAGCAATGTGTCTCTGGCTCTCGGACTGAACTTCAGCCCTTATTAGCGTGCTCCTGTTTAATGGTCTGGCTAACCAGCTCTAGGAGCAGCTCCAGTGTGCCAATCAGAGGCACGGATGGTAGGGCACTCCTGAGCGACGAAGAGCAAGAGGCAAGGTGGGTGGAACACTTCAGAGAGGTCCTTAACCAGCCAGCACCTCCCACGCTCTTCAGTCTTGACCACGAACCACCAGCTACAACCCTGAACTTTACTTCAGATGAGATATCCGGGGCCGAGGTTGCCAGAGCAATCAAGAGCCTCAAGAACCACAAGGCGCCGGGACTTGATTGAGGGATCCTTCCTCAGTTGCTCTTCCTGAGATTTCTACCGTTTTTTTCCCCGTTAAAGGTTTTTTTTTCTTCTTTCTGTGTCATTGTGTCATATGGATTACTGTTAATTTATCATGTTGATCTGTTCGGTACGACATCTATTGCACGTCTGTCCGTCCTGGAAGAGGGATCCCTCCTCAGTTGCTCTTCCTGAGGTTTCTACCGTTTTTTCCCCGTTAAAGGGTTTTTTGGGGAGTTTTTCCTGATCAGCTGTGAGGGTCATAAGGACAGAGGGATGTCGTATGCTGTAAAGCCCTGTGAGGCAAATTGTGATTTGTGATATTGGGCTTTATAAATAAAATTGATTGATTGATTGATTGACTTGATGAAGTATCTGCTGAGTTGTTGAAGCATGGCCAGGAGGTCGTTGTAGAGAGCCTCACCCACTTGTTTAACCTGATTTGGCATGCCGCAGATTAGGGGTGGGAATCTCTAGGCACCTCAATCAGTCAATCAATCAATCAATCAATTTTGACTGAAAACAAACAGGGTTCTTATTAAACATCAAAGATCTAATCTTGTTAAAGCAAGAAGCTGCTTCATGATCATGTTGTTGTTGTTCTGTTGTAGTCACACGATTCTTTGATGTGAATGTCCTTCAGTTTGTACACACACACACACACACACACACAGACAGACAGACAGACAGACAGACAGACAGACACACACACACACACACAGACACAGACACACACACACACACACACACACACACACACACACACACACACACACAGACATGTCCTCTGTCCCATAACAGTAATTGTCATGTGAAGACCAGCAGGTTCATTAAAATAAACATACTAATAACAAAGTTTGCAGTGACCCGCTGAGAGTCGTCACAGATCAGTGACATGTTCAGAGTCTCTGTGAGTTATTGGATCTTTTCCACGGTCACTTTGTGTTTCCATGATCAGTTAAGACAGGTCGTGCCACGCTGAGACGGACGGACTCTGCTCCAGTGTAGGTCCAAAGAGGGCTGCCCGTCTTTAAATGGGCAGCGGTGACGTCTCGCCGCTTCCCATTTAACTATGCCCAGTGAAGACGATCTGTTACTAAAGAAAACAAACAAAAAGATCGCTGACCTTAAAGAGGACATCCACCGGCTCTCTGATCTGAAAACAAAGAGTAGAGACTCACATGTGGAACAGCCTGCCAGAGAGCATCAGGGCTGCACACACTGTTGATGTTTTTAAAAGGAGGCTCAAGACTCACCTTTTTAAGTTGGCCTTTATCTGATTTCTATTACTCTTCTTTTATTATCATCAATCAATCAGTGTTATTTATAAAGCCCAAAATCACAATTTGCCTCACAGGGCTTTACAGCACATGACATCCCTCTGTCCTTATGACCCTCACATTATAATTTATATTTTATTTATTTATTTTTTAATGTTTAATGTTAATTATCTACTTTTAAATCCTTATGCATTTTATCATTATTCTATCTTATGTCTGCTTTTATCCCATTGTCTTTTAGTTTTTAGTTTTTAGCTCCAGTGTTTCCTCATGGGGGGCCTCCACACTGGGAGTAGGGTTGGGATCCGGATCCGGTTCTTTTTTGAAACCGGGTCCAAAGTTCCGGTTCCAGAACCGGTTCCATCACATTTGGAGTAACGGTTCCTGCAAACGGTTCCTAGATTGTTTAAAAAAACAACAACAACAACAACAAAAAAAACGTCACGTGCATTCCCATTAGAGTGCGGCATGGGCCGCATATTTCTGTCCGAACCCGACTGAGCCCGACATTATTTAGCTAATTACTAAAGCACTGAGTTTGTGTCACACAGTGGTTACAGGCTATTTAACAGGCCGGGCTTGCGCCGTGGTGCTCAGCTGAGAGGGAGACCTCCGTGTTTGAGACGGGAGCGGGCGGCGGGAGGTCCGACGCTTCCAGCGAGGGGAGAGGTAGAAACAAACAGCCAATGTGTGTGTGTGTTCTGTTCAGGTGTCGTCAGGTAAATAACAGTGCCCAAGCATGAATGCATATACGTATTTTTTATTACTTTGCTGTGGTCAATTTGAGGTAATAGTGTTACTGTAGAAATCAGAGAGTCACTTTTTGTTGTTATATATTCTCAGGGAGATGATACAAGCTCTAAATCTGAAATACACACCACACACAAATGTGTATTTTCATCTAATTGTACTGTGCAACAGTTAGAATAAAGTTTTTGTATTTGTATGATTGCATTTGTGTTTATTATATACTTGTTTAAGTATAGCAAGTATAATGAAAATAATGTAGGAATCTGTAAGAGGAATCGGAATCGTTAAAATCCTAATGAGTCCCAAGCCTAACTGGGAGGTCCAGTCTGCCCGCGGAGGACTGGGAGGCTCTGCACCATGTGTGGAGTCCACTCCGGTCTGTCTGGCTCGGGGTGGACTCTGTAGCGTGTGTGTGTGTGTGTGTGTGTGTGTGTGTGTGTGTGTGTGTTATATGTGGGGGGTGGGAGGGGCGGGTTTTTCATTGTTTTTATTTTGTGAAGCACTTTGTGTTGTATTTTAATGTATGAAAAGTGTTATATAAATAAAGTTTGATTTGATTTGATGTAGCAGCTGAAACTGAGCAGAGGTTTAACAGGAGTTCAGTTCCTGCTGAGCAGGTCGGATCTGTTCAGCTAGAACAACGGACACGCCCACCACACACACACACACACACACACACACACACACACACACACAGACACAGAGCTGTCAAGGTGTTGAGTTTCATGATGTCTCTCAGTGAGTCTCTGACGTCTCTCTTCAACATGTTCTGATTGTTTCCGTTGTTCTTCAGTCTGAGCTGTTGTCACACTGTTTGTTTGTTTGTTTGTTTGTTTGTTTGTTTGTGTTTTTCCAGACGAGTCGGACATGAAGAGCAGCTCGTCTCCTGCAGTCAGGAAGAAACTGCAGCCGGCAGATAAAACAGGTGAGAGACACACCTGTCCACACGCCTACAGTGTCTCAGTGGAGACTCTCTCACTGATATTTTTATCATTCTTTTAAATATTCATCAGTGTCTTTGACACTTTTCATATTTTACATGTAATTTATGAATATTTTTCCAATTCTTTTGACATTTTACTAATTTTTCCTCTAATATTTAATATTTTTCAGATATTTATCTAAAAAAACATTTAAAGATTTTTCACAAGATATTTGGATATGTTTCACTGATAATTAATGTTTTGTACCATGTGCTAACCCCCCGTGTGTCTCTTCCTATCTCAGCCCTGTCCTCATTGGGCGGCGTCTCCGGTCCGGCCGTCAGTATCCAGACTGAACTGGCTCTGGAGCAGCTGAAGCAGAATCACAACGAGGAGCTGCAGCAGCTTCACATCCAGCTCGACACACAGGTGATCAGTGTTAGAATTATCATACACGTTTATGTCTGGAGTTAGACTCTGATCATCACACCCTCCTCCTCCTCGTCTCCATCCTGCAGGTGAACTACTACGAGCGGCGCCTGGAGGTGATGAGGCAGAGCATGGAGGTGGAGCGGAAAGACATCTCTCAGGCCTTCAAGGTAAACATCAGCCCTAGATGACTTCACACACTCAGATCTTAAACAGTTTGTAGAATCAGACTGATTTTATTTCTCACAGCACAGAATCATCTGATGGACTCGGTTCAGTTTGATTCAGGGTGTGTTCACATATAGTCCTTTTTAAACAAACTGAACTCAGTCCTCTTAAAGTGCACCAACAGTAAAATGGTCTCAGTCCTCTTAAAGGACTGGACATGGCCCCTGCCTGGCCAGCCTTCACAAGTGGGGCAGCAGCTCAAGCTCACTTTGTGCTTGTGGAGAGGAGCAAACAATGCAACACATCATTGAAGCTTGCCCTCTACAAAGACTTGAAGGAGGCTTAGTCAGCCTCCATACAGCAGATCAGACGGCAACTGTTTGGCTGAAGGACTTTGCATTCGCTAAATAAATAAGTCTTCTTAAAGTGCACCAACAGTAAAATGGTCTCAGTCCTCTTAAAGTGCACCAACAGTAAAATGGTCTCAGTCCTCTTAAAGTGCACCAACAGTAAAATGGTCTCAGTCCTCTTAAAGTGCACCAACAGTAAATGGTCTCAGTCCTCTTAAAGTGCACCAACAGTAAAATGGTCTCAGTCCTCTTAAAGTGCACCAACAGTAAAATGGTCTCAGTCCTCTTAAAGTGCACCAACAGTAAAATGGTCTCAGTCCTCTCTCTGATCACACTATACATCACATGTACTGACACAGTGTAGTGTTTCCTGTGACGGGTCTCTGCAGTGAGGTGATGAAGCTGCTCACTGTCACATGAGTAGGGTTGGGTACCGAAACTCTGTACTTTTTGTACTTGGTACTGATTCACGTCGGTACTACTGAGTACCGATTCACTTAAAATGAAACGGTGCCAAATTTCGGTACCTGAGGTGGAGGCGGAGCGCATGACTCGCACCTCAGACTCAGCAACAATGGTGACAAAAACAATGTGCAGACAAAAGTTAACGTGCAGCACTGTTCCTAAATGTTCTCAATAAAATGTTGAAACTGAGAAGTTTAGACTATGGGCCTGAACGACGCGTAGTGCGTCCAAATTCATACCCGTTCTTCTCTGTGGATTTTCTCTGCGACCGTGCGTCATAGCCAGAAGCCACACATATCAGCAGACACAGCAGAATTGTAGCTTTCCGACAAGGTCAAGCACTTGTCGGTAATCCAATGTTTTTACAGTGAAAAAAACAATGATAAAGTTACACTAAAATGATGTATAACAGAGCTTTCATACAGCTTTGCACACACATTACTCTTGGATGGATTACTCGCGAATGCAGGCTCGCACAGAAATGCCACACATATCACATGAAAGCTCAGGACCACACACATCATTGTGCTGTCATCCCATCACGCTATAAATACAGATCAATTGTCTACAAATTAAAAACCTGACGAATTTCTTTACAATCCATTATACAGATCTTGTTATCAGTCACTTCATATAGTGAGGAATATCGTATCTTACCACGTCTTAGGCTTGCGTGTGTTTCTCCCTGTCTATCCACATTTGTAGTCCGGCTTTCAAGATGCAAATATCTCCATATTGTCCAGTTGACACTCCATCAAACTTTGTATGACAAGACCAGCCACTTCACCTTTGCGCACCCAGACAACTGCAGCCTAATTATGCATGCTGACAGGGCCGTAGTCACCATATACATTGAGGGGGACACGTATATATATTGCCAGATTCCAGAGAGTCTCCTCTCTTCATATATGGCAGAATATGTCAACTTCCAACTTGCTATGGTGAGATACATCTAAAATGTAAGAAGGCACACAGATTTGATTTTTTTCATTGGTATAAAAAATAATATAAAATACAGGCACATAGAAGGACATGAAATGATGGTAAATCTGGTTAGCCCAGATTGTCCTGAAAAAAACAAGATATAGCATGTGTATGTAGCCTTTATAATGACTGTGATATGAGCTTAAAAGTAAAGGCAGTAAAAATACCCCAAAAAGGCCTAGGGCCCATAGGGTTAAAAAGTACCGAAATAAGGTACCATTTGGTACCGGTACCGAATTCCAGATACCGGTACCGTATCGGTTCAATTATGAAAGGTACCCAACCCTACACATGAGCTTAAACTGGAGGAGACCCTGAGTGTCTCTGAGCTATGACTGGTTGATGTGTCCTACCTTCCACATCTGGAGACGTGCAGTGTCTTCTGTAGACCAAACTGCTCCTCAACAGAGAGCAAAGTGAACCTGGAGCGCTTTGTGTTCACAGGTTCAGAGAACCGCACTGTGGACCCACTTCAGAGGGTCTGAGCTCTCTTGGAGTTTCACGTGTGTAAAAACTGCTGAGTCACCGCTCTGAGTCCATCTTTATAGTTTTATTCTTACTGAGTTTCTGAGTTTTATAACAGAACTGATGGAGTACATGTTGCTGAGGTCAGTGCTGAGCACAGTCCTCGTTCCTGTGATGGAGTATTTCAGTGTTTGAGAGGTGGATGAACTTCTTGTTGTTGTCTTCAGCTGGAGATCAGTGAGGTGGAGGAGCAGAAGGCTCAGGTGGAGCAGCAGGTGAAGCAGCTGAAGGAGACGGTGGACAAACTGCACGCTCAGATCCAACATGGAGGAGGAGGAGGAGGGTGGAGCCACGAGCAGGAGCGCAGGTGAGGAGCAGCCTCCTCTGTCCATCCTGCTGAGTCTCGTCTCGGTGGTGGGCGGAGTTTGTGAGCATTGTTTTTTTTTTTCCCTAGGATGCAGCGGGAGCGGGCGGAGCTGGAGCAGAACTTCGCCAGAGAGATCGGGAACCTGGTCCAGAGACTGAGCGCTGAGAAGGAGCAGCTGGAGGCGGAGCTGAAGCTGAAGATGGACCAGGAGGTGATGCTGGTCAGGTGGGTGATGATGTCACAGCTCCGCCTCTGTCTGATGCTTTTATTCTGAAATGTCAGTAACTCGTCTGCTGAGTTTTTATCTCTTGTAAAGTTTTTATTAAATCAGATTTTAATGTAGAAACACAAGTCAGAGCAGCGAGGATGAACCTGCAGTGGGCGGAGCTGAGGCGGGAGGAAACAGGAAGTGTCAGCAGGTGTCTTTACTCTGAGCAGGGACGAGGCGGAGCAGCAGCTGTCTCACATGAAGCTGCAGTACAGCGAGGGCCAGCGACGCCTCCTCCACCAGCTCCATCGGGAGCGCCAGCGGCTGCAGGAGCAGAGGGGATGCTGGGAGAAGAGGCTGGCGCAGGTGGAGCAGGAGAAGCTACGGAGTGAGGAGAGAGCCACTGAGGAGAGGAGGAAGGTGGAGGAGCAGCAGAAGGAGGTGTCCAAATTACAGGAGGTGGTACAGAGCTCCCACCTACAGATCAGCCAATCAGAGGCCAGCATGGAGGAGCTGAGGAGGCGCTGCGGGCAGTTGGAGGAAGATCTTAAAGCGTGTAGTGGGCGGTGCTCTGAGTTGGAGGCGCGTTTGGAGGAGGCGTGTTCTCAGCTGGAGGCGAGCGTCTCCGTCCTGGAATCTCAGGAGGTTTTAAACAAGCATCTGAGCTCAGAGCGGTGCTGTGTGGAGGCGGAGCTGCAGGAGGTGAAGCACAGGGAGGAGCAGCTTCTCCTCCAGCTGGAGAACCTGCGGGCTGCGTCTGACAGCATCCTGCAGGACCGGGAGGTGGTGGCTGACAACTGCAGCCGCCTCTCCAACGCCTTCATCCAGCAGCAGGCGCAGCTGCGAGTGCGGGAGGAAACGGTGGACGGCCTCAGGGCAGAGCTGGAGGCGCTGCAGGAGGTCACCAGGAGCACGGCCGCGGAGCTGGACTCCCTGAAGACGGACCGTTCCAGGCTGATCCAGGACCTGAAGGAGCAGGCCATGGCTGTGGACACCCTGCAGCTGGAGCTGGATGGAGTCTCTGAGGAGGTGGAGAGGAGGCGGAGCTCTGAGGAGGCTCTGCAGGAGGCGCTGAAGGAGGAACAGAGCAGGAGCTCACAGCTGTGCTCCGGCCTGGACGAGGAGAAGGAAGAGGTGCGACGTCTGAGCCAGGAGAACGCCAGCTACGCCCGTCTGGCCGACCAGCTCTCCACCCAGATTGTAGAGATGGAGGAGGAGATCTCCACCCTCAGAGACCACCTGAAGGAGCTCAGCTCCCAGCTCAACGACACCGCCGACCTCGTCCTCGTCCTCAGGACGCAGCTCAACGCCAAGACCAGCGAGACCGACCACCTCCGGGTCCAGGGGCCCGATGGAGTTAAGATCCTACTGAGACAGACAGAGACCAACCAGCTGGACCTGAGGGACCAGCTGAGGACGGAGGACCTGAAGGGACAGCAGGTCCTCCAGCTGCAGAGGGACCTGCAGGACTCCCAGGACCAGCTGCGGCGGGCGGAGGAAGACTTTGAGCAGGAGAAGATGAAGATGAAGCAGCAGCTGATGGAGCTGGAGACGCTGGTCCTGGCTCTGGAGGACACGATGGACCTGTCCCGTCTTCACAGGTTTGAGACCGACGCTGTGATGAGACAGACGCTCCGACCACTGACTAACCTCCGCCTGTCTCTGAATGACATCACCTGTCTCTGAATGACTAACTGCATCCATCATGTGACTCTGCTAACGGAATGAAACTCCCACAATGCACCGCGACCGTCCGTCTCTGTCTGAATGCTTTAACTCCTTCCCTCATCTCTAACCCAATGACATCGCATGATCACGTCTGTCTCTGTCTGTGTCTGTTAATGATGTAATGATGTAATGATATCTGAAACATGTGACACACCTTTAAATCACCGCAGTCTCAGATTCCTCAGAGTGATGTCATCAATGACATCAGAGATGTTTGTCCCTGACGATCAGTCAGCTGATTGGTCTTTTGGTCTGTGGCTGCAGGACTCAGCTGCAGGAAGTGCGATCAGAGAACACAGCTCTGCAGGAGCGACTCAGCGTCCTGCAGCAGGAAGTCCACGGTCTGGAGGACGACATTGCCAACAAGAGGTCAGTGAGCACGTCTGTGATTGGTCGTCTGTCACCTTTAGTGATGGATCGCCCACAGAGGGTCGGTGTGGACGCCACAGACGCTGTGAATCGACCTTAAGATGTTAAATATATCAACCTCCTCCTCCTCCTTCTTCTCCTCCTTCTCCTTCTCCTTCTCCTCCTCCTTCTTGTCCTTCTCCTCCTCCTCCTCCTTCTTCTCCTCCTTCTCCTTCTTCTCCTTCTCCTTCTCCTCCTCCTTCTTGTCCTGTCAGGAGGAAGCTGGAGGACCTGGAGCGGGAACATGAGCGGAGCAGAGAGGAAGAGGAGTGTCTCCACAGAGAGGTGAGTGAACAGACTGATCACAGTGACCTTTGACCTCTGAGAGGAAGACTGTTTGACTCCTCCTTCTCCTCCTCCTCCTCCTCTGTTGTCTGCAGAACTCCAGGTATCGTGAGGAGGTCCTGGATCTGAGCAGCAGGAACCTGCAGCTCAGCAACGACAATGCTGAGCTCAGCGCCCGTCTCCGTGGAGACCAGGAGTCGGTGCGGATGCTGAGGGAGCGTCTGGCGACGGTTTCCAAGGAGCAGGAGGAGGAGGGAGCGCTGGTGAGCAGAGCAACCTTCAGTGCGTGTCTCTGTAGTGACATGTATCGTTAATGAGATGGCGTGTTGTCGCTGTCGTGGTGTTTTCAGGTGCGGCGGCTGCAGGATGCAGCGCTGCAGCAGGATAGAGAGAAGCTGCAGCAGCAGGCGGCGTGGACGCAGGAGAGACAGCTGCTGGAGACAGAGCTCAGCTCCTACAGGGACAAGGTGACCAGTTTAATGTCTCTGATCAGATGACTTGCTGATGAGGTCATCAGTTAGACCAGTCCATCAGGAGCTCACTGACCCAAACAAGTGAAACATTTTCACAGCGACTGAAGAGTCTCAGAGCAGCGATGTGACTCCACATTCATTCATCTCACAATGACGTTAAACGGCGCCGCTGACAGGTGTGCGTCCGCCCTCTCTGCCGCCACTCTCAGCAAGCGTTGACATTGAACACACCAGCAGAGGTCCATTCATAAATTCAGCGATTTCATGTGCGTGTGACACGAGTTATTCACACGTATGAAGTGTCAGCAAAATTTATTCCAGTGCTCAGTCTTGCGTGAGTAACACACAAAACAATCTCTTCCTGTTTGGTGTGAACAAGACATCAGTGTTAATGGGGAAGCTGTGAGTGAGCGTGAGAGGACAGATGCATGTTGGAACGCATCATGTGACATGACTTGTATCGATATAAACGCAGTCTGAATTTATATCTTGTTTGACAATATATTGATATGTCGTACAGGCGTTACAGCAGTGTGCTCGTTGCAACGTCTCAGTCCTCAGATTGAACTGCAGAGTTTGTTTTTCATGCTGCTGCGAAGACAAAGACAGCTGAGGACACAGAGACAGCTGAGGACACAGAGACAGCTGAAGACAGAGACAGCTGAGGACACAGAGACAGCTGAAGACAAAGACAGCTGAGGACACAGAGACAGCTGAAGACAGAGACAACTGAGGACACAGAGACAGCTGAAGACAGAGACAGCTGAGGACACAGAGACAGCTGAAGACAAAGACAGCTGAGGACACAGAGACAGCTGAGGACACAGAGACAGCTGAAGACAGAGACAGCTGAGGACACAGAGACAGCTGAAGACAGAGACAGCTGAGGACACAGAGACAGCTGAAGACATAGAGACAGCTGAAGACACAGACAGCTGAGGACACAGACAGCTGAAGACACAGACAGCTGAGGACACAGAGACAGCTGAAGACACAGAGACAGCTGAGGACACAGACAGCTGAAGACAGAGACAGCTGAGGACACAGAGACAGCTGAAGACAGAGACAGCTGAAGACACAGAGACAGCTGAAGACAGAGACAGCTGAGGACACAGAGACAGCTGAAGACATAGAGACAGCTGAAGACACAGACAGCTGAGGACACAGACAGCTGAAGACAGAGACAGCTGAGGACACAGAGACAGCTGAAGACACAGAGACAGCTGAAGACACAGACAGCTGAAGACACAGAGACAGCTGAAGACACAGACAGCTGAGGACACAGAGACAGCTGAGGACACAGACAGCTGAAGACAGAGACAGCTGAGGACACAGAGACAGCTGAAGACAGAGACAGCTGAGGACACAGAGACAGCTGAAGACATAGAGACAGCTGAAGACACAGACAGCTGAGGACACAGACAGCTGAAGACAGAGACAGCTGAGGACACAGAGACAGCTGAAGACACAGAGACAGCTGAAGACACAGACAGCTGAGGACACAGACAGCTGAAGACACAGACAGCTGAGGACACAGAGACAGCTGAAGACACAGAGACAGCTGAGGACACAGACAGCTGAAGACAGAGACAGCTGAAGACACAGAGACAGCTGAAGACAGAGACAGCTGAGGACACAGAGACAGCTGAAGACATAGAGACAGCTGAAGACACAGACAGCTGAGGACACAGACAGCTGAAGACAGAGACAGCTGAGGACACAGAGACAGCTGAAGACACAGAGACAGCTGAAGACACAGACAGCTGAAGACACAGACAGCTGAGGACACAGAGACAGCTGAAGACAGAGACAGCTGAGGACACAGAGACAGCTGAGGACACAGAGACAGCTGAGGACACAGACAGCTGAAGACAGAGACAGCTGAAGACACAGAGACAGCTGAAGACATAGAGACAGCTGAAGACACAGACAGCTGAGGACACAGACAGCTGAAGACAGAGACAGCTGAGGACACAGAGACAGCTGAAGACACAGAGACAGCTGAAGACACAGACAGCTGAGGACACAGACAGCTGAAGACACAGACAGCTGAGGACACAGAGACAGCTGAAGACACAGAGACAGCTGAGGACACAGACAGCTGAAGACAGAGACAGCTGAGGACACAGAGACAGCTGAGGACACAGAGACAGCTGATGACACAGAGACAGCTGAAGACACAGACAGCTGAAGACACAGAGACAGCTGAGGACACAGAGACAGCTGAAGACACAGAGACAGCTGAAGACACAGAGACATGACCTCACCTTGAATCTGATGAAGAAGACTTTTTCATTCTTTCTTGTTAATGACTGGTACAGACAACTGAGGACACAGAGACAGCTGAAGACAGAGACAGCTGAGGACACAGAGACAGCTGAGGACACAGAGACAGCTGAAGACAGAGACAGCTGAGGACACAGGGACAGCTGAAGACAGAGACAGCTGAGGACACAGAGACAGCTGAGGACACAGAGACAGCTGAAGACAGAGACAGCTGAGGACACAGAGACAGCTGAAGACAGAGACAGCTGAGGACACAGAGACAGCTGAAGACATAGAGACAGCTGAAGACACAGACAGCTGAGGACACAGACAGCTGAAGACAGAGACAGCTGAGGACACAGAGACAGCTGAAGACACAGAGACAGCTGAAGACACAGACAGCTGAGGACACAGACAGCTGAAGACACAGACAGCTGAGGACACAGACAGCTGAAGACACAGAGACAGCTGAGGACACAGACAGCTGAAGACAGAGACAGCTGAGGACACAGAGACAGCTGAAGACAGAGACAGCTGAAGACAGAGAGACAGCTGAAGACATAGAGACAGCTGAAGACAGACAGCTGAGGACACAGACAGCTGAAGACAGAGACAGCTGAGGACACAGAGACAGCTGAAGACACAGAGACAGCTGAAGACACAGACAGCTGAAGACACAGAGACAGCTGAAGACAGAGACAGCTGAGGACACAGAGACAGCTGAAGACAGAGACAGCTGAGGACACCGAGACAGCTGAAGACACAGACAGCTGAAGACACACAGCTGAAGACACAGAGACAGCTGAAGGCAGAGACAGCTGAGGACACAGAGACAGCTGAAGACACAGACAGTTGAGGACACAGAGACAGCTGAAGACACAGACAGCTGAAGACAGACAGCTGAGGACACAGAGACAGCTGAAGACACAGAGACAGCTGAGGACACAGAAACAGCTGAAGACACAGAGACAGCTGAGGACACAGAGACAGCTGAAGACAGAGACAGCTGAGGACACCGAGACAGCTGAAGACACCGAGACAGCTGAAGACAAAGACAGCTGAGGACACAGAGACAGCTGAAGACAGAGACAGCTGAGGACATAGAGACAGCTGAGGACACAGAGACAGCTGAGGACAGAGACAGCTGAGGACACAGAGACAGCTGAAGACAGAGACAGCTGAGGACACAGACAGCTGAAGACAGAGACAGCTGAAGACACAGAGACAGCTGAAGACAGAGACAGCTGAGGACACAGAGACAGCTGAAGACAGAGACAGCTGAGGACACCGAGACAGCTGAAGACACAGACAGCTGAAGACACACAGCTGAAGACACAGAGACAGCTGAAGGCAGAGACAGCTGAGGACACAGAGACAGCTGAAGACACAGACAGTTGAGGACACAGAGACAGCTGAAGACACAGACAGTTGAGGACACAGAGACAGCTGAGGACACAGAGACAGCTGAGGACACAGAGACAGCTGAAGACACAGACAGTTGAGGACACAGAGACAGCTGAGGACACAGAGACAGCTGAAGACACAGACAGCTGAAGACAGAGACAGCTGAGGACACAGAGACAGCTGAAGACACAGAGACAGCTGAGGACACAGAGACAGCTGAAGACACAGAGACAGCTGAGGACACAGAGACAGCTGAAGACAGAGACAGCTGAGGACACCGAGACAGCTGAAGACAGAGACAGCTGAGGACACAGAGACAGCTGAAGACAGAGACAGCTGAGGACACAGAGACAGCTGAAGACACAGACAGCTGAGGACACAGACAGCTGAAGACACAGACAGCTGAGGACACAGAGACAGCTGAAGACACAGACAGCTGAAGACACAGACAGCTGAGGACACAGAGACAGCTGAAGACACAGACAGCTGAGGACACAGAGACAGCTGAGGACACAGACAGCTGAAGACAGAGACAGCTGAAGACACAGAGACAGCTGAAGACAGAGACAGCTGAGGACACAGAGACAGCTGAAGACAGAGACAGCTGAGGACACAGACAGCTGAAGACACAGACAGCTGAAGACACAGAGACAGCTGAAGACAGAGACAGCTGAGGACACAGAGACAGCTGAGGACACAGACAGCTGAAAACAGAGACAGCTGAAGACACAGAGACAGCTGAAGACAGAGACAGCTGAGGACACAGAGACAGCTGAAGACACCGAGACAGCTGAAGACAAAGACAGCTGAGGACACAGAGACAGCTGAAGACACAGACAGCTGAGGACACAGAGACAGCTGAGGACACAGAGACAGCTGAGGACAGAGACAGCTGAGGACACAGACAGCTGAAGACAGAGACAGCTGAAGACACAGACAGCTGAAGACACAGAGACAGCTGAAGACACAGAGACAGCTGATGACACAGAGACAGCTGAAGACACAGAGACAGCTGAAGACACAGAGACAGCTGGGGACACAGAGACAGCTGAAGACACAGACAGCTGAAGACACAGACAGCTGAAGACACAGAGACAGCTGAGGACACAGAGACAGCTGAAGACACAGAGACAGCTGATGACACAGAGACAGCTGAAGACACAGAGACAGCTGAAGACACAGACAGCTGAAGACACAGAGACAGCTGAGGACACAGAGACAGCTGAAGACACAGACAGCTGAAGACACAGAGACAGCTGAGGACACAGACAGCTGAAGACACAGAGACAGCTGATGACACAGAGACAGCTGAAGACACAGAGACAGCTGAAGACACAGACAGCTGAAGACACAGAGACAGCTGAAGACACAGAGACAGCTGAGGACACAGAGACAGCTGAAGACACAGAGACAGCTGAAGACACAGAGACAGCTGAAGACAGAGACAGCTGAAGACACAGAGACAGCTGAGGACACCGAGACAGCTGAAGACACCGAGACAGCTGAAGACAAAGACAGCTGAGGACACAGAGACAGCTGAAGACACAGACAGCTGAGGACACAGAGACAGCTGAGGACACAGAGACAGCTGAGGACAGAGACAGCTGAGGACACAGACAGCTGAAGACAGAGACAGCTGAAGACACAGACAGCTGAAGACACAGAGACAGCTGAGGACACAGAGACAGCTGAAGACACAGAGACAGCTGATGACACAGAGACAGCTGAAGACACAGAGACAGCTGAAGACACAGACAGCTGAAGACACAGAGACAGCTGAGGACACAGAGACAGCTGAAGACACAGACAGCTGAAGACACAGACAGCTGAAGACACAGAGACAGCTGAGGACACAGAGACAGCTGATGACACAGAGACAGCTGAAGACACAGAGACAGCTGAAGACACAGACAGCTGAAGACACAGAGACAGCTGAGGACACAGAGACAGCTGAGGACACAGAGACAGCTGAAGACACAGAGACAGCTGAAGACAGAGACAGCTGAGGACACAGAGACAGCTGAAGACAGAGACAGCTGAGGACACAGACAGCTGAAGACACAGACAGCTGAAGACACAGAGACAGCTGAAGACAGAGACAGCTGAGGACACAGAGACAGCTGAGGACACAGACAGCTGAAAACAGAGACAGCTGAAGACACAGAGACAGCTGAAGACAGAGACAGCTGAGGACACAGAGACAGCTGAAGACAGAGACAGCTGAAGACACAGACAGCTGAAGACACAGAGACAGCTGAAGACAGACAGCTGAAGACACAGACAGCTGAAGACACAGAGACAGCTGAAGACACAGAGACAGCTGATGACACAGAGACAGCTGAAGACACAGAGACAGCTGAAGACACAGACAGCTGAAGACACAGAGACAGCTGAAGACACAGAGACAGCTGATGACACAGAGACAGCTGAAGACACAGAGACAGCTGAAGACACAGACAGCTGAAGACACAGAGACAGCTGAGGACACAGAGACAGCTGAGGACACAGAGACAGCTGAGGACACCGAGACAGCTGAGGACACCGAGACAGCTGAAGACAAAGACAGCTGAGGACACAGAGACAGCTGAAGACACAGACAGCTGAGGACACAGAGACAGCTGAGGACACAGAGACAGCTGAGGACAGAGACAGCTGAGGACACAGACAGCTGAAGACAGAGACAGCTGAAGACACAGACAGCTGAAGACACAGAGACAGCTGAGGACACAGAGACAGCTGAAGACACAGAGACAGCTGATGACACAGAGACAGCTGAAGACACAGAGACAGCTGAAGACACAGAGACAGCTGGGGACACAGAGACAGCTGAAGACACAGACAGCTGAAGACACAGACAGCTGAAGACACAGAGACAGCTGAGGACACAGAGACAGCTGAAGACACAGAGACAGCTGATGACACAGAGACAGCTGAAGACACAGAGACAGCTGAAGACACAGACAGCTGAAGACACAGAGACAGCTGAGGACACAGAGACAGCTGAAGACACAGACAGCTGAAGACACAGAGACAGCTGAGGACACAGAGACAGCTGAAGACACAGAGACAGCTGATGACACAGAGACAGCTGAAGACACAGAGACAGCTGAAGACACAGACAGCTGAAGACACAGAGACAGCTGAGGACACAGAGACAGCTGAAGACACAGAGACAGCTGAAGACACAGAGACAGCTGAAGACAGAGACAGCTGAAGACACAGAGACAGCTGAGGACACCGAGACAGCTGAAGACACCGAGACAGCTGAAGACAAAGACAGCTGAGGACACAGAGACAGCTGAAGACACAGACAGCTGAGGACACAGAGACAGCTGAGGACACAGAGACAGCTGAGGACAGAGACAGCTGAGGACACAGACAGCTGAAGACAGAGACAGCTGAAGACACAGACAGCTGAAGACACAGAGACAGCTGAGGACACAGAGACAGCTGAAGACACAGAGACAGCTGATGACACAGAGACAGCTGAAGACACAGAGACAGCTGAAGACACAGACAGCTGAAGACACAGAGACAGCTGAGGACACAGAGACAGCTGAAGACACAGACAGCTGAAGACACAGACAGCTGAAGACACAGAGACAGCTGAGGACACAGAGACAGCTGATGACACAGAGACAGCTGAAGACACAGAGACAGCTGAAGACACAGACAGCTGAAGACACAGAGACAGCTGAGGACACAGAGACAGCTGAAGACACAGAGACAGCTGAAGACACAGAGACAGCTGAGGACACAGAGACAGCTGAGGACACAGAGACAGCTGAAGACACAGAGACAGCTGAAGACACAGACAGCTGAGGACACAGAGACAGCTGAAGACACAGACAGCTGAGGACACAGAGACAGCTGAGGACACAGAGACAGCTGAGGACAGAGACAGCTGAGGACACAGACAGCTGAAGACAGAGACAGCTGAAGACACAGACAGCTGAAGACACAGAGACAGCTGAGGACACAGAGACAGCTGAAGACACAGAGACAGCTGATGACACAGAGACAGCTGAAGACACAGAGACAGCTGAAGACACAGAGACAGCTGGGGACACAGAGACAGCTGAAGACACAGACAGCTGAAGACACAGACAGCTGAAGACACAGAGACAGCTGAGGACACAGAGACAGCTGAAGACACAGAGACAGCTGATGACACAGAGACAGCTGAAGACACAGAGACAGCTGAAGACACAGACAGCTGAAGACACAGAGACAGCTGAGGACACAGAGACAGCTGAAGACACAGACAGCTGAAGACACAGAGACAGCTGAGGACACAGAGACAGCTGAAGACACAGAGACAGCTGAGGACACAGAGACAGCTGAAGACACAGAGACAGCTGAAGACACAGAGACAGCTGAAGACAGAGACAGCTGAAGACACAGAGACAGCTGAGGACACCGAGACAGCTGAAGACACCGAGACAGCTGAAGACAAAGACAGCTGAGGACACAGAGACAGCTGAAGACACAGACAGCTGAGGACACAGAGACAGCTGAGGACACAGAGACAGCTGAGGACAGAGACAGCTGAGGACACAGACAGCTGAAGACAGAGACAGCTGAAGACACAGACAGCTGAAGACACAGAGACAGCTGAGGACACAGAGACAGCTGAAGACACAGAGACAGCTGATGACACAGAGACAGCTGAAGACACAGACAGCTGAAGACACAGAGACAGCTGAGGACACAGAGACAGCTGAAGACACAGACAGCTGAAGACACAGACAGCTGAAGACACAGAGACAGCTGAGGACACAGAGACAGCTGATGACACAGAGACAGCTGAAGACACAGAGACAGCTGAAGACACAGACAGCTGAAGACACAGAGACAGCTGAGGACACAGAGACAGCTGAGGACACAGAGACAGCTGAAGACACAGAGACAGCTGAGGACACAGACAGCTGAAGACAGAGACAGCTGAGGACACAGAGACAGCTGAAGACACAGAGACAGCTGAGGACACAGAGACAGCTGAGGACACAGAGACAGCTGAAGACACAGAGACAGCTGAAGACACAGAGACATGACCTCACCTTGAATCTGATGAAGAAGACTTTTTCATTCTTTCTTCTTAATGACATCATTCTGTCGTTCATTCTGATGTACTGACCTCTCTGATCTCTGAGCTCAGGTGAGACAGATTTTAGGGAGATGAAATGTTTGAAAATACTCCAGGAAGTGACATCACAATAAGCAGTAACACTGATGTATGTGTTCTAAGACAGAACTGTAGCTGTGTTTATGCTCAGCGTCCACACTGAGGCGCTGCAACTTGACTCAGTTTCAGTTTGAAAAACAAGGTTGGTTTTTTCCCCTGTGGACAGACGGCAACAGAGACGGACTTGTTCACTTCCTGTCTGGGTCTGATCAGTCACGATGTCTAAAACTGAAACATGACAGACACACCTACACACCTGTAGTGATGTCATCCTTCTGGTGTGCAGTGACTTCCTGCAGCGCTGGGTAACGCTCCTGGTGTCAGTTTGTAACGACTCCAGTCTGTTTCCCTCCAACATGTGACAGAAATTTCTCTGGGTTATTTTCTCTAACAGTCTCTAACAGTGCAGACGACCTGCTTCCTGTTTAATCTCACACTCTCAGACTGTGTGGATGGTCACGTGTTTTCAGGAGGCTCAGGTCATGTGATGTGTGCTTCCAGGTGTGTTGACAGTGATCAGATGTAAAGCAGAGCTGAAACGTTCGTGTGTTCAGAGATGATTTATGCTGTAAATACAAACATGTTATCGTGGACGTGATGTCAGGTCCTGGATCTGTTTGATCTGAAATAATCTGAAGTCAGACTTTATCTACGAGTGATGTCAGAGCTTCAGGGCAGGAAGTGACTCAGCTGTTGTGTGAGGACTGACACTCGCCCCTTTTACACTGCCAGATTTTCGGCGAATATTGGGCCGTTTTGCGGCCAAGCTACGAGCATTTAGACACACAGAGCCGGATTGGCGAGTTGATCCGAGGTGCCCAATTTTCCGCCTCGTAGAGTAGACATGTTGGTGGAACCCTTTTAGTTTAAACAGACCGAGGCGGCCTTCTGCAACTGATGACTTGTGGGAGGAGCTGTTGAGGACTTGTGGGAGGAGCCGCTGATGACTTGAGGGAGGGGCTGTTGATGACTTGAGGGAGGAGCTGTTGATGACTTGTGGGAGGAGCTGTAGATGACTTGTGGGAGGAGCTGTTGATGACTTGAGGGAGGAGCCGCTGATGACTTGAGGGAGGGGCTGTTGATGACTTGAGGGAGGAGCTGTTGATGACTTGAGGGAGGAGCTGTTGATGACTTGTGGGAGGAGCTGTTGATGACTTGTGGGAGGAGCTGTAGATGACTTGTGGGAGGAGCTGTTGATGACTTGTGTGAGGAGCTGTTGATGACTTGTGGGAGGAGCTGTTGATGACGCTGCACGTGCGAGCCACTGGCGGTGGATAAACAGGAAACAGCTGATAGCAGGAATTAGCGAGCAGCTAGTAGCAAGAGGGAAACACAAACCTGACAGACACTGTAAAGATGAGCAACTGGGGAGACAAGGAATTGTGCGCCCTCCTTGTCCTCGCAAACAAAGAGGCCATTAACCGTCAGATGACGGGGACGGTGAAGAACGGGCCGACTTACGAGAGAATCGCCGAAGGACTGACCAGCCGCGGCTTCCCTCCCACGTCACTGTTTACGTCACACGCTGAGCTACACGTTTTGTTACTTGCTCACGCCCCCCATTGCCCCGAAAAAGGCACATTCTGTATAAACAAAAGTAGGTAGGCGGCATTTTGCTGCACTCCCCGATTTTGTTTTTATACTGCCAATGCTGAAAAAAGACTGATTGGGCTTTCCTGCAAATTTGCACAACTCCTGTTTAAAAAGGGCTTCAGTTTGAAGCTCTGAACCTCTGATTCTGTGAACACTACTCCTCGCCGCTCAGCTCAGCAGATCCAAACACCAGTTAAACTAACTGTGTGTTTTGTCCTCAGCTGGGCCGACATGCAGAGCTGGAGGCGGAGCTTAGCAGTGTGACCCTGAAGCTGCAGTGGGTGGAGGAGGATAAATCCAAACTGCTGAGAGAAGCTGACGACCGAAACAACAAGGTGACGCTCCGACTAGGACACCGTGACATCACCATGACATCATCAAACACTGACAACCTGATGTTTCATGTTTGTCTCCAACAGGTGGAGAAGCTGCAGCAGGCGGCGCTCTCTGTGGAGGCGGAGTCAGAGCTACTGCGCTCTCAGCTTCACGCCGTCACTCAGGAGAAACTGAACCACGCCCAGGAAGTGACGGACCTGCAGAGGAAACTACGGGACGCTCTCAACAAGGTCATCAGACACCGTCCAATCAATGAGCAGAATTCAGTTGTTTCAGTTCCTCATGAGGTTTTATGAACCAATCAGAAACTGATTTGACAGAGGACGTCACCGCCGTGGTTTCATTACACATTCATTTAAAGATCTGACACGTCTCGGTGTGACATCATCATGTTTACAAACAGTTTGTTTACAGGAGCCTCTGATGTTTGTGACAGCCAATCAGAGCAGTCTGTAGGTAACCAATCAGAACACAGAGCAGAGGTCAGGAGGTCACAGGACCAACTCTGATTTTCTCTGAGATTAAAAACTTTTTCCCCATCTTCAAAAAGGGGACCAGAGGGTGTGCTCCAACTATTGGGGTATCACACTGCTCAGCCTCCCAGGTCTGTTTACTCCAGGGTGATGGAGAGGAGGCTCCAACCGATTGTCGAACCTCAGATTCAGGAGGAGTGATGTGGATTCCGTCCTCGCCGTAAAACAGTGGAGCAGCTCTTTACCCTTGCGAGGCTGCTGAAGGGGTCGTGGGAGTTTGCCTATCCAGTCTACATGTGCTTTGTGGGCCTGGAGAAGACTTACGACCACGTCCCTCGGGGGGTCTTGTGGGGGGGTGTCTTGTGGGGGGTACTACGGGAGTACGGGATACGAGGCCCGCTGCTACGAGCCATCCAGTCCCAGTATGACCAAAGTGACAGCTGCGTCCAAATACTCAGGGAAAAGTCAAACACATTCTCAGTGGGTGTTGGCCTCTGCCAAGGTTGTCCCTTTTCTCTGATCCTGTTTGTGATCTTCATGGACAGGATCTCGAGGTGCAGCTGGGGGGAGGAAGGGGTCCAGTTTGGGCCTCAGAATTGAGTCTCTGCTTTTTGCAGATGATGTGGTTCTGTTGGCTTCATCACACCGTGACCTCCAGCATGACCTGGGGCAGTTTGAGTGTGACGCAGTCAGGATGAGAGTCAGTACCTCCCAGTCTGAGGTCATGGTTCTCTGCTGGAAACCAGTGGATGGTTCCCTCTGGGTTGGGAGAGTTACTGCCTCAAGCACGGGAGTTCAAGTATCTCTGGGTCTTGTTCACAAGTGAGGGTAGAAATGAGTGTGAGATGCATCAGCGGGTCGGTGCGATGCGGCTTCTGCAGTGATGCAGGCGCTGCGCCGGGTAGTGACTGAAAGAATGAGGTCACAGATACAAGCGTCTGAAATGAGTTTCCTCTGTAGGGTGTCTGGGCTCAGCCTTAGAGATAGGGGGAGGAGTCAGACATCTGGAGGGAGCTCGGAGTAGAGCCGCTGCTCCTTCGCGTCAAAAGGGGTCAGTTGAGGTGGTTCAACATCTGATCAGGATCCTCCTGGGCGCCTCACTTTGGAGGTGTCCCAGGCACGTCCCACTGGTAGGAGGCCCCGGCGCAGACCCAGAACACACTGGAGGGATTACATATGTCGTCTGGCCTGGGAACACCTCGGGGTCCTCCAGGAGGAGCTGGAAAGCGTTGCTGGGAAGAGGGATGTCTGGGGTGCTTTGCTCGGCCTGCTGCCGCTGCGACCTGGCCCCGGATAAGCGGATGAAAATGGATGGATGCATTAAAATCTTTATTCAAACTGTCTCTGACAGAATGTGGGCGGAGTTTCTGACAGGAAGTTAGAGACACATCTGAGTCCTGTGATTTTTATGTGACGTCTTATTTTGACCTGTTAGGATGTGTGAAGCTGCTGAACCAGCACTGTGGGGACAGTGACTTTAGCAGGACAGACGCTCCTCAGATGCTCAGGAGTGGCGTCCAGCTGACGGCCAGATCGAACCAGGTGAAACAAAACAGGACGTCTTGATTGGACAACGCTCATTCAGCATCTCCATGTTTTATAAATTTCCTGTTTTCAGTGACGTCCATCGACAACAAACAACACCAGAGTTTGTCTCTCGTTAATTAGCGACTTTAATCTCAGAGAGTATTCTAATTTATATTTTGGAAACCTGCAACTTTAATCAGAGATGGTATTCTTTAAAAAATAAATAAATAAATCTATTACTTTAATCGCAGAAAATCATTTTTGTCTCTGAATATTTATTATAATATTTACGTCCTTCATCAGCTCTGAATTTTTAGTTTCTATCCTCAGTGGCCCTGATCAGCTGCCGTAGATGTTTGGACTCATCATCATGACAGAATAATAACAACAACAACAACAACAACAACAATGTAAACCTCTGTCATGTTTTGACGTCCAGGTGTAGCTCCTCCCACTCTCAGAGTGACATCTTCCTGTGGGTGTGTCTCCTTCAGGTGGAGCAGTTGGAGAGCAGCGTCAAGAAGCTGATGAGGGAGAGGGAGGAGCTCCATCAGGCTGTGAAGGAGCAGGAGGAGCAGGAGGAGGCCCGCAGACTCCGGGTCCACAACCAGGAGCTCCAGCAGCAGGTAACTGACAACATCACTGTGTGTGTGTGTGTGTGTGTGTGTGTGTATAAACATGATGGCCTGTGATAACGGAGGTTTGATGTGTGTCAGGTGTTGGAGCTGACGGTCCGCAGTCTGGAGGTCCAGAACCTGAAGAGCCGACTGAAGGAGGCAGAGACAGAGAGGATGCACGCTCAGGACCAGGTGAGGACTGAAACCAACACGCTGACATCACGCTGACATCACACTGACATCACACGTCACGCCACTTCCTGTGTGACCTCAGACCACACTCTGAGGTTTAACACGTGAATGACCTGTGTTTAGGCAGTGCGGGCCGACATGGCGCTCAGTCTGGTTCAGGCGCAGCATGTCAGGCAGCTGCAGGAGGCGCAGCAGCGGGTGGGGGATGGGCGCAAGGAGGAGGTGGAGCTGCTGCAGGGCCGCCTGCAGGAGGAGCAGAGGAGGAGTCAACAGCTGGAGGAGACGCTGAGGCTTCAGGCCCAACAGAGCTGCTCCCAGATCAGCTGCAAGCAGGTACACCAGGGGTCAGAGGTCACAGCGATGAGGTCAGAGATCACAGGGAACACTTTGATGTCGGCTCGTACATCTCTGAGTATGTGCGTGTTGTGTTCAGGAGCAGTACGAGAAGGCGGTGTCGGCGCTGCAGCAGAGGATGGAGGAGCTGGAGACGAAGCTGAAGGGACTCCGGATGGTTCTACAGGACAAAGTCCAGCAGCTCAAAGAACAGGTGAGTCCTCACTTCCTGTCCACACACTTCTGGCCACTCTCTGTCCGTCTCAGTATGATGTAACGTGCCGCCGTCATCGTTTCGTCCATAGATGGCGAAGAACACCAAGTCCAGCGCGCTGCTGAAGGATCTGTACGTGGAGAACTCTCAGCTGATGACGGCGCTGCAGGTCACCGAGCAGCGGCAGAAACACGTAGAGAAGAAGAACTCCCTGTTGGAGGAGAAGGTCAACGCTCTGAACAAACTGCTGAGAGAGATCGTCCCCGCTGCGCTCGCCACGTAGAGCCACGCCCACCTCACAGACCTGCAGCAGCTGATCTCACATCAGTTTGACTGAGGAGGGCATTAGCTTAGCTTAGCTTAGCTTAGCTTAGCACAAAGACTGGAAACAGATGGGAACTGTTAGCATACAGACACACCTGGACAGGAAACACACCTGGACAGGAATCACACCTGGACAGGAAACACACCTGAACAGGAATCACACCTGAACAGGAATCACACCTGCACAGGAAACACACCTGGACAGGGAACACACCTGAACAGGAAACACACCTGGACAGGGAACACACCTGAACAGGAAACACACCTGGACAGGAAACACACCCGCACAGGAATCACACCTGGACAGGAATCACACCTGCACAGGAAACACACCTGCACAGGAATCACACCTGGACAGGAATCACACCTGCACAGGAAACACACCTGAACAGGAAACACACCTGGACAGGAAACACACCTGCACAGGAATCACACCTGGACAGGAATCACACCTGGACAGGAAACACACCTGAACAGGAATCACACCTGAACAGGAATCACACCTGCACAGGAAACACACCTGCACAGGAAACACACCTGAACAGGAAACACACCTGCACAGGGAACACACCTGGACAGGGAACACACCTGGACAGGAAACACACCTGGACAGGGAACACACCTGAACAGGAAACACTCCTGAACAGGAAACACACCTGCACAGGAAACACACCTGCACAGGGAACACACCTGAACAGGAAACACACCTGCACAGGAAACACACCTGTCTGACGACACCTGTTTTTGTTACAGGTGAGATGATGACATGTTTACGTTCGGCCACGTCTGCAGAATGAACACATTAAAGTTCCTCACCTGCCCGTTAGATCCGACTCATCTGAGTGCGCTCCACAGAACGTGTTGAATCAGACAAAATGACATCATCAAACCTTTAATGACGTGACTTTAACAACATGTAGCTCACTGTCATCACTTGACCCTCTGGGGCCTCCGTAGTTTTCTTTCTGCCGGCAGGTGTCAGTGGGAGGTGATGATGTCACCTGTACAGAGACAGAGGGAGGTGATGATGTCACCTAAGACGTGGACATGCAGTTTGACTCTCAGGTGAAGGAGGCGTGTGTTCATGGTCGGTGTGGGCGTGGCCTGTTATTTAAACGTGTCATCAGCACACACACACACACACACACACACACAGTATTTCAGCCATGATGGTGTTATGTTACTTTGTTTCTATATTTGTATTGTTATTATTTTGATTTTGTAAAGGTGGACTGTTGATGATGATGATGATGATTGTGATGATGATGTGTTTATAGTTTTCCCGTCAGAGTGAGTCCTCTCAGCTCTGACTTCCTGTCAGTTCAGGTACCAAACACACCTGTCTGTGACATCATCACACAGCACACTGTAACCTGACAACACATTAAATTATCTGTTTATATCTCACCGAGACTTTTAATGTTTTTTAATCTAAATAAAGAGTCGATGCCCTGCTCGCCGCTCGCTGCAGGCTGCTCGCCACTCGCTGCTCGCCGCTCGCTGCTCGCCGCTCGCTGCAGGCTGCTCGCCGCTCGCTGCTCGCCACTCGCTGCTGGCTGCTTGCTGCAGGGATTGCTGCTTGCTGCTCGCTGCAGGCTGCTCGCCACTCGCTGCAGGTTGCTCGCCGCTCGCTGCTGGCTGCTCGCCACTCGCTGCAGGCTGCTTGCCACTCGCTGCAGGCTGCTCGCCACTTGCTGCTCGCCGCTTGCTGCAGGCTGCTCGCTGCAGGCTGCTCGCCACTCGCCACTCGCTGCAGGCTGCTCGCCACTCGCTGCTCGCCGCTCGCCGCTCGCCACTCGCTGCTGGCTGCTCGTTGCAGGGATTGCCGCTTGCTGCAGGCTGCTCGCTGCAGGCTGCTCGCCACTCGCTGCAGGTTGCTCGCCGCTCGCTGCTGGCTGCTCGCCACTCGCTGCAGGCTGCTTGCCACTCGCTGCAGGCTGCTCGCCACTTGCTGCTCGCCGCTTGCTGCAGGCTGCTCGCCACTCGCTGCTCGCTGCAGGCTGCTTGCCACTCGCTGCAGGCTGCTCGCCACTCGCTGCTGGCTGCTCGCCACTCGCTGCAGGCTGCTTGCCACTCGCTGCTCGCCGCTTGCTGCAGGCTGCTCGCTGCAGGTTGCTCGCCACTTGCTGCTCGCCGCTTGCTGCAGGCTGCTTGCTGCAGGTTGCTCGCCGCTCGCTGCTGGCTGCTCGCCGCTTGCTGCAGGCTGCTCGCTGCAGGTTGCTCGCCGCTCGCTGCTGGTTGCTCGCCACTTGCTGCAGGCTGCTCGCTGCTTGCTGCAGGCTGCTCGCCGCTCGCTGCAGGCTGCTCACCACTCGCTACTGGCTGCGGGTCGAGGTCTCATTAGTTAAACCGTCTGAAACACTGATCCATCAGAAAGAAAAAAACAATCAAACCTGAACTGAAAAAAAAAGAAATACTTTATTTTATTTTGACATCAGATTAATATTTAAACAGACGTGTTGTGTTCAGGGGACGGGGTAAAGTCAGGACGTCTGTGTTATCTGAGGCACACAGTGTGTCACCGATCAGCTGATTGTTCGGTGATCGGCTGAACATCAGTCCTCCATCAGGACACCACGTGCTCCAGGACACCCTGACGAATCAGCTGCTCACATTTCCACCGCGGCAGGAAGTGCTGTGGACAGACGGACAGATACGTGAATATAAAGTAAAAAATACATTTTTATTATTAATAATAATTAAGTTTATCAAACAAAAACATTAATGAGACAAGATCAATAAGTCAAAACGACAGCAGCAGAAAACGGTTTGATTTTAAAATATATTAAACACATTTGACTGTCACTGGTTTCTCCACATTATTATTATTACTGAGCAGAATAGTGAATGAGTGAATGAGTGAGTGTAACAGCAACAGAATAATGGATGAGTGAGTGTAACAGCAACAGAATAATGGATGAGTGAGTTTAACAGCAGCAGAACAATGAATGAGTGAGTGTAATAGCAACAGAATAATGGATGAGTGAGTGTAACAGCAACAGAATAATGGATGAGTGAATGAGTGAGTGTAACAGCAGCAGAACAATGAATGAGTGAGTGTAACAGCAGCAGAACAATGAGTGAGTGAGTGTAACAGCAACAGAATAATGGATGAGTGAATGAGTGAGTGTAACAGCAACAGAAGAATGGATGAGTGAATGAGTGAGCGTAACAACAGCAGAACAATGAATGAGTGTATCAGCAACAGAATAATGGATGAGTGAATGAGTGAGTGTAGCAGCAACAGAATAATGAATGAGTGAGTGTAACAGCAGCAGAGTAATGAATGAGTGAGTGTAACAGCAACAGAATAATTGATGAGTGAATGAGTGAGTGTAACAGCAACAGAATAATGGATGAGTGAGTGAGTGAGTGTAACAGCAGCAGAACAATGAATGAGTGAGTGTAATAACAACAGAATAATGGATGAGTGAATGAGTGAGTGTAACAGCAACAGAATAATGGATGAGTGAGTGAGTGAGTGTAACAGCAACAGAATAATGGATGAGTGAATGAGTGAGTGTAACAGCAGCAGAACAATGAATGAGTGAGTGTAATAGCAACAGAATAATGGATGAGTGAGTGTAACAGCAACAGAATAATGGATGAGTGAATGAGTGAGTGTAACAGCAGCAGAACAATGAATGAGTGAGTGTAACAGCAGCAGAACAATGAATGACTGAGTGTAACAGCAACAGAATAATGGATGAGTGAATGAGTGAGTGTAACAGCAACAGAATAATGGATGAGTAAATGAGTGAGTGTAACAGCAGCAGAACAATGAATGAGTGAGTGTAACAGCAGTAGAATACTGGATGAGTGAATGAGTGAGTGTAACAGCAACAGAATAATGAATGAGTGTAACAGCAGCAGAGTAATGGATGAGTGAATGAGTGAGTGAGTGTAACAGCAGCAGAACAATAAATGAGTGAGTGTAATAGCAACAGAATAATGGATGAGTGAATGAGTGAGTGTAACAGCAACAGAATAATGAATGGGTGAGTGTAACAGCAGCAGAGTAATGAATGAGTGAGTGTAACAGCAACAGAATAATGGATGAGTGAATGAGTGAGTGTAATAGCAACAGAATGATTGAGTGAGTGTAACAGCAACAGAATAATGGATGAGTGAATGAGTGAGTGTAACAGCAACAGAATAACGAATGAGTGTAACAGCAGCAGAATAATGAATGAGTGAGTGTAACAGCAGTAGAATAATGAATGAGTGAGTGTAACAGCAGCAGAACAATGAATGAGTGAGTGTAACAGCAACAGAATAATGAATGAGTGAATGAGTGAGTGTAACAGCAACAGAACAATGAATGAGTGAATGAGTGAGTGTAACAGCAATAGAATGAGTGTAACAGCAGTAGAATAATGAATGAGTGAATGAGTGAGTGTAACAGCAGCAGAACAATGAATGAGTGAATGAGTGAGGGTAACAGCAGCAGAACAATGAATGAGTGAATGAGTGAGTGTAACAGCAGCAGAACAATGAATGAGTGTAACAGCAACAGAATAATGGATGAGTGAATGAATGAGTGTAACAGCAACAGAATAATGGATGAGTGAATGAGTGAGTGTAACAGCAGCAGAGTAATGAATGAGTGAGTGTAACAGCAACAGCATAATGGATGAGTGAATGAGTGAGTGAGTGTAACAGCAGCAGAACAATAAATGAGTGAATGTAATAGTAACAGAATAATGGATGAGTGAATGAATGAGTGTAACAGCAACAGAATAATGAATGGGTGAGTGTAACAGCAGCAGAGTAATGAATGAGTGAGTGTAACAGCAACAGAATAATGGATGAGTGAATGAGTGAGTGTAACAGCAACAGAATAATGAATGAGTGAGTGTAACAGCAGCAGAATAATGCATGAGTGAGTGTAACAGCAGTAGAATAATGAATGAGTGAGTGTAACAGCAGCAGAACAATGAATGAGTGTAACAGCAACAGAATAATGAATGAGTGAATGAGTGAGTGTAACAGCAGTAGAATAATGAATGAGCGAATGAGTGAGTGTAACAGCAGCAGAACAATGAATGAGTGAACAGCAGTAGAATAGTGAATGAGTGAGTGTAACAGCAGTAGAATAATGAATGAGTGAGTGTAACAGCAGCAGAACAATGAATGAGTGAATGAGTGAGTGTAACAGCAGTAGAATAATGAATGAGTCAATGGGTGAGTAACAGCAGTGGAATAATGAATGAGTGAATAAGTGAGTAACAACAGTAGAATAGTGAATGAGTGAGTGTAACAGCAGTAGAATGAATGAGTGAATTAGTGGGTATAACAGCAGCAGAATAATGAATGAGTGAATGAGTGAGTGTAACAGCAGTAGAATAATGAATGAGTGAGTGTAACAGCAGCAGAATAATGAATGAGTGAGTGTAACAGCAATAGAATAATGAATGAGTGAGTGTAACAGCAGCAGAATAATGAATGAATGAATGAGTGAGTGTAACAGCAGCAGAACAATGAATAAGTGAATGAGTGAGTGTAACAGCAGTAGAATAATGAATGAGTGAGTGTAACAGCAGCAGAATAATGAATGAGTGAATGAGTGAGTGTAACAGCAATAGAATGAGTGAGTGTAACAGCAGTAGAATAATGAATGAGTGAAAGAGTGAGTGTAACAGCAGCAGAACAATGAATAAGTGAATGAGTGAGTGTAAGAGCAGCAGAGTAATGAATGAGTGAGTGTAACAGCAGCAGAATAATGAATGAGTGAATGAGTGAGTGTATTTTCTGACCTGACTGTTCTTCTTCAGCAGGATCACTGTTCCATCGTCGATCTCAAACTCTCCGTGGTCCTTTAAACACCTCACCTGGAAAACACCTGATGATGTCATCACTCAGGCTCAAGCTACATGTCCACATAATGTGTTAGATAACGATGAGGAGGAGTCAAGTGCAACACACACCGCCGCCATACGCTGTGCGTCAAAACGCCGGCCTCCATTATATTCTATGAACCAACCCACACTGGCACCGGCTGCCGCACCGCTCTGCTTCAGCCCACTGCTCTATTTCAAGTGCGGCTGGCGCTCATGGCGGCGCTGCGAGAAAAGCCCTTTATGTACGTCTCGTCTCGTAGGATCAACTCCGGTTGTTTCAAATTTTTAATAAGACGACTTTGATAAGAAACTCACCCATGAAATTCAAGTTGTTGTTGACTCAAAGTTTTTCCTCTTCTTCTTCTGTTACTAGCAGTTGGCAACCGTTGGCAACTAGTGTAGGTACAGCCACCTAGCGGGCTGGGGTGGGAAATACGGTGCGCGCCACCGTCACTGCCACTGCCACTGTGTGTTGGGGGGCAGCCCTTGATGGCCACAGCGCTGCGCCGGCAGCAGTGGGTGTTGCACTTTAGACTGTGTGTGTGTGTTTGTGTGTGTGTGTGTGTGTGTGTTTAAGGACACTTTAGATTAATGTGCTAGATGATGAAGATGATGATGAGGAGGAGGAGTGTTTGTGGTTCAATAGAAACTATTTAACATAAGACGCAGAGAAACTGGGTCAGAGTGACGTCCAGTCTCCTCATGCACTGTCAGCATCCCAGCTGTTCAGACAGTGCTGTATTGATTATTGATAATCAGGTCTCACCTCGATGTAGAGACTCTTAGGAGGCTTCATGTCCTGAGTGATGTCCAAACCGTCTCCTCCTCCCACAGAGCGCATGAAAGACGCCAGAGACTTCTTATACTGACTGAACCACTCAGACTGAGACAGAGATGGAGACCAAGGGACGGGGGACAGAGGGACACAAAGGGTAATAACCAGCTGATCATGTGACTTGGCTGTTCAGTGTTCTCATCTGGAGAATAAGAGCTGACAATATCGACAATAAATAAAGATGAGAGGACTCAGCTGTGATGCAGCTCTGACTCAACTGTGACGCAGCTCTGACTCAACTGTGATGCAGCTCTGACTCAGCTCTGACGCAGCTCTGACTCAGCTGTGACGCAGCTGTGACTCGACTCTGACTCAACTGTGACGCAGCTCTGACTCAACTGTGATGCAGCTCTGACTCAGCTCTGACGCAGCTCTGACTCAGCTGTGACGCAGCTGTGACTCGACTCTGACTCAACTGTGACGCAGCTCTGACTCAGCTCTGACTCAACTGTGACGCAGCTCTGACTCAACTGTGACTCGGCTCTGACTCAGCTGTGACTCAACTGTGATACAGCTCTGACTCAACTGTGACGCAGCTCTGACTCAACTGTGACGCAGCTCTGACTCAGCTCTGACGCAGCTCTGACTCCGCTGTGACGCAGCTCTGACTCGACTCTGACTCAGCTCTGACTCAACTGTGACGCAGCTCTGACTCAACTGTGACGCAGCTGTGACTCAACTGTGACTCAGTTCTGACTCAACTGTGACGCAGCTCTGACTCAGCTGTGACGCAACTCTGACTCAGCTCTGACTCAGCTGTGACGCAGCTCTGACTCAGCTCTGACTCAACTGTGATGCAGCTCTGACTCAGCTGTGACGCAGCTCTGACTCAGCTGTGACTCGGCTCTGACTCAACTGTGACGCAGCTCTGACTCAGCTGTGACGCAGCTCTGACTCAACTGTGATGCAGCTCTGACTCAGCTCTGACTCAACTGTGACGCAGCTCTGACTCAGTTCTGACTCAACTGTAACGCAGCTCTGACTCAACTGTGACGCAGATGTGACCCGGCTCTGACTCAGCTCTGACTCAACTGTGACGCAGATGTGACTCGGCTCTGACTCAGCTCTGACTCAACTGTAACGCAGCTCTGACTCAACTGTGACGCAGCTGTGACTCAACTGTGACTCAGTTCTGACTCAACTGTGACGCAGCTCTGACTCAGCTGTGACGCAACTCTGACTCAGCTCTGACTCAGCTGTGACGCAGCTCTGACTCAGCTCTGACTCAACTGTGACGCAGCTCTGACTCAACTGTGACGCGGCTCTGACTCAGCTCTGTCTTGGCTCTGACTCAGCTGTGACTTGGCTCTGACTCAACTTTGACTTGGCTCTGACTCAACTCTGACTCAGCTCTGACTCGGCTCTGACTTGGTTCTGACTCAGCTCTGAGTCAACTGTGATTTGGCTCTGACTCAGCTCTGACTTGGCTCCTACTCAGCTCTGACTCAACTGTGACTCAGCTCTGACTCAGCTGTGACGCAGCTCTGACTCAGCTCTGACTCAACTGTAACGCAGCTCTGATTCAGCTGTGACGCAGCTCTGA